>NC_089837.1:308113662-308413662 GCF_035609145.1 Eleutherodactylus coqui
CTTTGCACATAAATTCACAGTATGGAATACATTTTTAGTAAAAGGACTTACGGTAGTTCAGTTTTATGTAAACTGGGTGGCTAGGTTAAACTGCTCTTAGCAAACACGCTGCTGAAAATATAAGATGCTATTTCCTAAATCAACACCATAATATCTTAATATTAATAAAGAGTTTCTATGGTAATACTACAGTGCCCATACCTTCCGTAGTAGTAATGCTATACTGTGTTATTGGCACATCTGCCAACATAAGTGCCCTCATTGCGAAATTAGAACTGCAATACTCCATGCCTTATACAAATGATGTACCCATCAAGCATTTACCCGTTGTGACTATAACTGATATGCTTTGTGCCTTCTAAGGAGTAAAGTCTTCTTGAATTAATCACTAGTGTCTGCCTCCATTACCACACCATCCTTTATGTGGAGTCCTGAAGTAAGGGGCAAGGGCCACATACAAAAATTGATGCTTCATGGCTAAGCAGTTATTACTCCCTTGACGCTTGTAATTCATATTTAGAGCACTTATACTTGAGCAGTGAAATCTTGCAGATCAGGAATTTCGCAAACTGACTTGTGGCATTCTATTCTACAGTGTCATGTCTAAGTTACTGTCTCATACTGCTACCAATATTTCTCCATAGAGATTACATGACTATTCGATTGATTTTATGTAACCAGTGTCAGTGTAATGGTCTGCAAGTGAGAGACAGGCAACCCCAGAGAAAGAAGGTAAAGACAGGGTCAACTTTATTTCAACTTAACAGATTAAACTCAAAACAACAACAAAAATTGACCAACACAGGCAGGGTTCAAAGTAGGAAATACACTTTACTTGTTACACAGGTTGTATAGTGCTGTGGGCCTCTTTTCTGCTACAAAGTTACATGGTATCTAGTGTATGGCTTCCTTTTGTCTCACTGTGTCAGAGACCTTGTCTGCAGCCGCGGTCACAGTCCCAACAAAGTTGGCCTCTGAACTGTTGAAAACCCACTCTTGACACAGTGTCTGTCCAACCCTCTCTCCCGTACTACTCATTCAAGGAAAAGATCTTCATGACACCGTAGCAAGAGTTTATGCTCTACAATGGCTTCGACAATTGTAACAATGCAGACTGAAAAGTAGATGAAAGAAATTGATTTTCCATAAAGCAATTGCCTTTCCTGAGTAAAAACAATATTTCCCAGTGCTCAGGTGTGCCAGGACTTACATTTGGGATCGATTGTGTAGCAATTGAAAAGCTGTGACAGCTGTGGCAGAGGATTTTTTCATGCCTGCGGGGAGTAAAGAATCCCTTGCCACAGCTGTGACAGCTGTAGCAATGGGTTTCTTCATATCTGCGGCGAGTCCCCTCATCACTGAACACTGTGACAGCACTGTCACAGTGTTCAGTGGCAAGGTGTCTGCCCACGAGGCTGAAAAATTCCCCTGTCACAGCTGTGACAGCTGTGGCAGAGGTTCGCGATGTTCTCCCATTGCTTTCAATAGGATCAGCGCTTCTGCAGTCCCATTGAAAGCAATGGGATGCCGGCAAGCCCTGCAGGGATTTTCAGGGAAGGGCTTTAAATATAAGCCCTTCCCTGAAAATCATCCATAGAATGTGTTAAAAATAAAAATAATATATACTCACCTCAACTGCCGGGGCTCAGGCGCGTCTAGCTGTTCTTCTCCCTGCGCTGCTCTGAATCTGTTTCAGGAGGCGGGGTTTTAAAATCCCCGCCTGCTGAAAGGGCTGTATCATTAGCTGAGCGCCCAGCCAATCACAGGCAGCACTCAGCACTATTATATATTTAAAGCCCTTCCCTGAAAATCCCTGCAGGGCTTGCCGGCAGCCCATTGCTTTCAATGGGACTGCAGGAGCGCCGGTCCCATTGAAAGCAATGGGTCAGCATCGCAATCCTCTGCCACTGCTGTTACAGGGGATTCTTTACTCCCTGCAGGGATGAAGAAATCCTCTGCCACAGCTGTCACAGCTGTGACAGTTGTGGGAGGGGATTCTTTACTCCCCGCAGGGAGTCCTCTTGTCACTGAACACTGTCACAGTGCTGTCACAGTGTTCAGTGTCAAGACAACTCTCCGCTGGGGAATATTGACACGCACCACAGACCTATGGTACACGCATGTCCTTTATTTTGCAGGTACGAGAGTTTGCACACCTGTAAAACATGGACATGTGAACACTTCATAGGAAACCAATGGTTCTAATAGACGCCTGTTTTTGTGTGCACAATTGTACGCACATAAACACGCTTATCTGAATACACCCTAATACAACAGAATAGATGCCCATCTGCGCTCTAAATAACATAAACCATTGCTTGTCTCAATTATAATAACTGTCAGTACAGTATTCTTTGGATAAGGCTCCCCACAACAACCTTTTGTCTCTTCCCAGGCTCTGACAATTGAGTGCCTAAGCTGCAATTATTTTATGGCCTATTAATTAGCTCAGCAGCTTCACATGAATTTAATGACCTTAAAACCTGTATTGGAGGGAGAGGAAATCGCATATCTCACTACCTACCTATCCACCTTTCCATAAAAATCAAAGCCCACAACAAAAGACTTAGGGCTCTTTCACACAAGCGCCATTTTAGGGCTAAATAGGTGCATTTTTTGATGCTGAGATTTCTCTCCATCAAAAAAAAGGACATGTCCTATCTTTTGATGGCACAGCTTCAGCAGCCCCCATAGACTCCTATGGCAGCTGGCCAGCAAAGGGTGGGGGGGGGGGGGAAGTGGAGAGGCATATTCACTAATAGCGCCACAAGCACGTCTATTGTTCACCCGATTTAACACTCAGATAGCCGCACTGTTTTAGCATGGCTATCTGAGCATTAAAATACTGCTTGTGTGAAAGAGCCCTTAGGCTGTATTTACACAGACAAGTGTGATATAGGTAAGAAAATCGGACCTATATCAAACTTGTTTAACCTGCGAGATTCATGCTTTCTTGTTGCGATTCTGCATTCAAACATGTGATTCTCATTGCAGCACTTAAAAAAATGCATGTTCTTCAGGGCTTATTCAGACGTCCGTATATTGTCCGGGTTTCTCCGTCCCTCACCACTTAGCCCCGCCCCTCCCATTGCAAACAGTGGCGAGGGCTGGAGGGGGGGTGGGAGCTCATTGCACTGCTCCCGGCAAGTCCCGCCTCTTCCCCCTGCAGAGAGGGACAGCGTGTACTGACCGGGTGTGAAAACCTGGCAGATATACGGACATCTGAAAAAGCCCTCAAGTAGTAGAAATGGAAAAAAACACAACACACTCACATGCAAATTGTATGGTGTGCAAGCACAATATAATTTTTTTTCACGCACCCATAGAAAATAATGGGTGATTCTTGTAGACTTGCGCAAAAATAGGACAAGCTGCAATTTTTCAATCCTGCACTGCCAATGCAGATGAAAAATTGCCCATGTAAATTAACCAATTGAAAATAATTTTGTTATTTCAGAGCTTGCGTGTAGAGATGAGCGAACGTACTCGTCCGAGCTTGATACTCGTTCGAGTATTAGGGTGTTCGAGATGCTCGTTACTCGTAACGAGTACCACGCGGTGTTCGGGTTACTTTCATTTTCTTCCCTGAGAAATTTGCGCGCTTTTCTGGCCAATAGAAAGACAGGGAAGGCATTACAACTTCCCCCTGCAACGTTCAAGCCCTATACCACTCCCCTGCAGTGAGTGGCTGGCGAGATTAGGTGTCACCCGAGTATTAAAATCTGCCCTCCCGCGGCTCGCCACAGATGCCTTCTGACATAAATTAGGGAAAGTGCTGCTGCTGGTGCTGCTGCTATAGGGAGAGCGTTAGGAGTTATTTTAGGCTTCAAGAACCCCAACGGTCCTTCTTAGGCCATAGAAATCGCAGATCGCACCTATGTGCAATCTGCGATTCCTGTTCTCTTCTCTATATGCGCTCAATGGGGCCGGCGGCAGCAGCGCCGACCCCATTGAGAACATGTAGAAGACAAATCATTCTTCTCTGCCACAGCTGTAACAGCTTTGGCAGAAAAGAACGATGTTTGCCCATTGAATTCATTGGAGCCGGCAATACAGCAGGTTCCACTGAAAGCAATGGGCTGCCGGCGATCGCGGGATGAATTGTCGGGAAGGGCTTAAATATATAAGCCCTTCCCTGCAATTCATCCAGAAATGTGTTACAATAAAAATATATACCGTATATACCGGCGTATAAGGCGACGGGGCGTATAAGACGACCCCCCAACTGTCACCTTATATGCCGGGAATACAGCGGAGCAAAGAATAAAAATCATTACTCACTTCTCCTGGCGTTCTGCGGCACTGCTGCAGGCTGTCGCTCCCTCCTGGTCCCTGGCAGAGCATTGCTTTCTAGACACAGGGCTTGAAATCCCCGCCTCCAGAAAACACACGTGCCTTCAGCCAATCACAGCCAATGACAATGACATCATTGTCATTGGCTGTGATTGGCTGAAGGCACGTGTGTTTTCTGGAGGCGGGTTGCCCATTGACTTCAATGGGGTTCGTTACGCGAAAAAGTTCGTCCCGAGTAACGAGCACCCTAGCATTTTGGTGCTCGCTCATCTCTACTTGCGTGTTATTATCATCTATGTAAATGCACCCTGAGCAAAAGCTCAGCAAATAAAATTGCTGAGGCAGCTCAACTTTTCTATCTCACCCAACGTTTCCTAGGTAAGATATATACTCTTTTCAGTAGTTTTTCTGCCACAGTCTCACTCCAAGAACAGGGTCAGAGCAGGCATAGGCAGATAGTATAGCACTGGTCTATAAACACTGCCAGAAGAATGTCTTCAAAACATACTGAAAACAGAGTGCCACCAATACACAATATTACAAGCAGAGTATCCCCCATAAAAATGTTAGCAAATTGCCCCTAAAATAAACAGTGCCTGCTGATTACCCCTGATAAACTCCATCGAGGAGACAAAGTAGTGATAAATAGAGATGAGTGAGCACCAAAATGCTCGAGTGCTCGTTACTCGAGTCGAACTTTCAGTGATGCTTGAGAGTTCGTTTCGAGTAACGAACTCCATTGAAGTCAATGGGCGACTTGAGCATTTTTGTATATCGCTGATGCTCGCTAAGGTTTTCATTTGTGAAAACCTGGGAAATTCAAGAAAGTGATGAGAACGACACAGAAACAGATAGGGCAGGCGAGGGGCTACATGTTGTGCTGCATCTCAAGTTCCCAGGTCCCACTATTAAGCCACAATAGTGGCAAGAGTGAGACCCCCCCCCCCCCCCCGCACTGTCAGCATAAAGATCGTTCTCCTCTGCCACAGCTGTAACAGCTGTGGCAGAGAAGAACGATGTTAGCCCATTGAATTCAATGGAGCCGGCAATACAGCCGACTGCATTGAAAGCAATGGGCTGCCGGCGAGCGTGGGATGAATTTTCGGGAAGGGCTTAAATATATAAGCCCTTACCTGAAAATCATCCTAAAATGTGTAAAAAAAAAAAAAAAAAAAAAAATGTATACTCACATTTCCGCTGCAGCCGCTGTTCAGCCACGTCTGGCTGGCAGTTCTCCTGAACTGCTCTGAGTAGTATTCAGCAGCCGGGGATTTAAAATCCCCGCCTGCTGAATGAGCTGTCTCTGATTGGTCACAGCCTCACCAATCAGAGGCAGCTCTAACTCACACCCATTCATGAATTCAGCGCAGGGACCAAACAGGGGCAGCTCTCAGCTGAATGACAGCCCTTCCCGAAAATTCATCCTGTGCTCGCCGGCAGCCCATTGCTTTCAATGGAGCTGGCTGTATTGCCGGCTCCATTGAATTCAATGGTCAGTGCTCGTTTAATCGAGACGAGTACCGCGTGGTGCTCGTCTCGAGTAACGAGCATCTCGAGCACCCTAATACTTGAACGAGCATCAAGCTCAGACGAGTATGCTCGCTCATCTCTAGTGATAAAGTAATATAAATTATTTGAATCAACTAGTTTTAAACCGATATGTGACACTTTCTCTGTATATATACTGTAGATTATTAAATATCTCTGAGTCAATGAGGATGCAAAATTCAAGGTCTTCTTTTAATCATTATTTACTTGGTGACCAAGTGAACAGATTCCCACTGATGGGACATGAGCACTGCTTATCAATAACGGCTGAGCATATGCTCAGGCTGCGCTAGCCCCTCCTGAGCTCAATGTAATTGCGTCTCTGTGGCCTAACTCTTGTGAGTTGCTTCTGGCTTTATTTGCCTGTCTTGAGTATAACATGCTTTCTTTTCACCCCCACCCCCTTCGCTTGGTCGCATGTTCTACTGAGTTTGAGTTTCAAAACCAGAAGGTATCAGCCAGAGTGTGTTTTCTGCTAATGAGGCCTCCCAGGATCTCGACAGTTCACCTTTTCTCTTCAATCCTCTTATTTGTACACTTGAGGTTTCAGTATACTCTTATGTATTTGATTATTGACAGAAACTTCTGTTGTGGTAACTTGAAAAGTTTCCATAACCTCTAAGTATTAACTATTTCATTGCACAGAAATATAGGAGCTATGCAACGCTCTAGCATTTCCTAGGGAAGTCGGAGAGGTTAAAGAATTCTCCTAGAGCAAATATGCCATGTGATGAACACTGGTCTGACTTGCCACTACCTTAATCATACTGCTTTAAACATGGGATATATTTTTTTTAGCAGCAATTGAGGAGATATTCTTACATACATCACTATTGTGACTGAGTCATCTTACACTGGGGACACCGAGGGAATTGTCATTGGGAATCATCGTAACATTTTATTGCCTATTAGTGATGCTATTACGTTCAGAAAAGAGTAACATTAAACATAATGAGTCACATTAACAATTAAGTGGCAATGAAATGGCTTCTGTTAAAGCAAATGTATGAGGAACAAAAGCAACAACCATTTTCACTAAATCAAGCAATGTTGTGATGAAGTATTCAATAGTCATAATAGTAGTTTACTGTAGTCTATAATGTTTCGCACAACTGGTAACATTGTAAAAGCATTTACAGCACTATTCTTTGTTTGCCTGGAATGAATAATTGTTTTTCAGACAATTACACAGCATTTCATTTTCCAGTATAATATGGTTACTAAACTATATTCTACATTTTAAAAAGAACCTGTCAGCTATCCTGAAATGCCTGTTTTAGGAAATAATTGTATTCCTCATGGAACAAGGCATACTTTGAGAACTCTGCATTGTGGTGTTCCTATGTTATTACTCCTGAATGTATGAATTGACGATTGGGTGGAAATATTCTCCTTAAAGGGGTATTCCCATCCAAGATCGGATACTGTGGGTGTTTCCCAACCACCTCGCTGGGTGTTACAGAAACAGCCAAGGTGGCGGCCTTACGCTGTTTACGTATCTCTCGGTGAAGTGAATGGGAATTATAGAAACAGTATTCCATGCTGTGCTATGCTGCTTTCGTAACTCCCATTCACTTCAATTGTAAGGTTGCCACCTCGACTGTTTCTGTAGCACCCAGCAAGTTGGGAAACACCCATGGTTTTTCAACTCAGCCATAAAATGCTGAGATGGAACACCCCTTTAAAAATGAGATGTGTCCTTACAGTCCCTGACACTGCCTGCCTTTACTGGACTGGCTGCAAAGTATGTATGGACACACCCTATTGGCAAGAGGAATGGCAACACCCAGTTGTACATTTATTGTGCATTCACATGGGCAAGAAAATCATGCGAGTTTTGTACATCATGAGACGCACAAAGCTCACACAAAAATACAACCCATTATATGCAGTTGATGAATCTACAGTATATGGGCAATTTTTGTCTTGTAGTGATGTTGCTAGACAGTAAAATCACAGCACGTTCTATTTTTGTGCAAGTCTCACACAAGAAGAGAACATGCAATGAACAGCACATTGAACAGCAGACAGATCGGTCCATGTGATGCATTTTCAGGCGCGACTCACTATTGCCCATGTGAATGCACCCTTATCGATACATTTCCAGGATTATTACTTACTATGTTAGCCTAATGTGGTGCGGTATGTTATCAAAACAACTCTGCCCTCATGTGTATTCATTATGTAGCTACACGCTTTGCCTCACACTCATCATCACCATAGCATCTATAACAAACTTTATGACTCCCATCATCTATACATACGTCCACACAAGTGACGTGAATCTACCTCTCTCAATCAAATACACAAGCCTACATCATAAAATGTACACTTTTTCATTAATCATTTGCTGAGGTTCCTCAGTGACATTTCATGAAGTGGCAAAATCTTGATTTAACAAATTCCAAATGTAATCCTATGAAATCATGGTACATCCTCGAATATAGAATAGTGAAGAGGAGCACCAAGCTCTGCAAGCAGAGAGAATGAGACAAAGGGACCTCCACGCTGGGTTGCCCTGGGTATTTCATGATTCGAAATAGCTGACAGCTATGCATTATAACTATTATTCCTATTTCCACTGAATAATTTTCATGGAGCGTGGATATTTATATAAATATACATAGTAGATTTCAGTCGCAGTTCTGGGACAGGCTTTCTACTAGTTACTATATAAGCAGGACTCAAGCGGATCATTTTTGCTTAATATGGCTCATTCAAGAGAGACAATATCACTAATAGAGTGGCTCTCAAGGAGGGTCATTATTACTTTATAAAGGGGGCACTATTACTTTGTAAGGGGTCACTCACAGGGGGATTTGTTACTTTAAAAAAGGCACAAAGTAGCTTTTTTAAAGGGGTTATCTGGGGACATAGTTCTGTTCAAAAACCTCTCGCAGTAGTAAAATACTAGAGCTCCTACTCACCCTTCCATGTTCCCCGCTCCTGCCATCTGATTGGCTCTCCGGCCCCTTTGAACTTCACTTACTGAAGGGGATAAATGATGACCCAATACTGCGTCACGTGAGTGCTGCAGCTATTCACCAGCTGAAAGGAGTCGGTGATTGGCTGCAGTGGTCACATGGCCCTTTTGTCAAGAATCTCATTGCCGGGAGTCCCCGGATAATTCCTCTCATGTCTAGGGGCAAAAGAGGACACTATTTCTATGAGACACACAGGTGGCATTATTACTTTAAGGGAACACTACTGTGGCTATTATTATTATGTCCGGACACAAAAGAAGTAGTATTACCATATGGGAGTATGAAGGTGGAACTAGTATTGAGTATTTAACATCACACTTTGTGGTATACTAAAAAGAGTAGTATTACTGTTTGGGGTACTAAACGTGAAACGTTTACTGTATAGTGTACTAACAGTATATATGGCACAATATGGGGCACTATCTATCTCGCACTATTATTTTCAGGGATACTGTCTGTGGCACTATTTTGGTGACGTAATTAATTAGGTCACTATTATTTCTTAATTATAGAGTTATGTACAGTTGCAATGAAAATTATTCAGCCTACATTGCAAATTAGGTTTATTTGTCAGATTTACAAATTTTCAGATGTTTGTAAAATACAATCACACAAGAACAAATTAAATAGATGAACACAACTGATATACAAAGTGGTCTCTCCAAATTCAACACAAACTGACTCTTTTTATTACTGTAAAAGAGCCTTCTGGCAAATCTTTTTGATTGATTTACTGTGGATAGACTGCGGGGCTTGGCATCTCTTCTAGTCATCTCTGAACCACCACCGGAAACTGCTGGGCCATGGCCCAGTCACAGGGCCATTTTGGAGTCAGGCATGTTGTCACCACAGCAGGGTCTCCTGCTCTACGATGTTATTTATTAAACAGAGCGTTGGTAACAGTCTTATGGCTGACCTTTTTCCACTGCTGGGTAACACAATGCCAGATAAAACAGAGCAGTGCTCTGGGTGGCAGACTCAATTTCAGTGCTCTTTTGGTAAGTGCTTAGTATCAACCCAGATACTCCAATGGGTCAGCATGCTCACTGAATTAGTCAGAAATATAGCAGCCTAAGGGTGGACACCCTACGATAGCCTTGTGATGCAAGAGTGAGTGAAAACGCATGATAATGAAACCAATGATTTTCAATAGTTCCATTCTCATTTGCAATGTTTTCAATGTAATCTTGCATGGCAATGAAAAATGGGCGATATCACCCATTGTTTTCAATGGGGCCAGCGGCAGCAGCGCTAGCCCCATTGAAAACATAGGGAGAACATTGCACTCCCCTGACACAGCTGTGACAGCTATGGCAGGAGATTCCTTCCCCCTGCAGGGACCGCAGAGATGAAGGAATCCTCTGCCTCAGCTGTCACAGCTGTGGCAGAAGCTTGTGCATTGCTGGAGCCCCATTGAAAGCAGTGGGTTTGCAGCGATGATTTTCAGGGAAGGGCTTAAAATATAAGCCTTTCCCTGAAAATCATAGCAAACTGTAAAAAAAACAGTTAAAAAAAAGAGGAACTCACCTAGAAGAGCCGTCCGGTTCTTCTCTCCAGCTCCAGCATTCTTCTTCTCTGCTCTGGAGGCTGGGGATTGAAAAATCCCTGCCTCCAGAAAGCGCTGCCTCTGATTGGCTGAGCACTGTGGCCAATAAGAGGCAGTGGCAAGTCATCATTGAATGACAGTAGAGATGAGTGAGCATGCTCGGTTAAGGAAATTACTCGAGCGAGCTTGGGCATTTTCGGGTAACTGCCTGCTCGTCTGAAAAGATTTGGGGGGCGGCGAGTGAGAGCGGGGTGGAAATCTCTCTCTCCCCCTCACTCTCTGCATCCAGCTGTTCCCCGCTGGGAGTGCCCGGCTGTCATAGAGCCGAGCGCTTCCAGCTGAGGATGCAGAAAACAAGCAGGGTCGCCCCGCTTGTCTTGTTCATCCACCTGTTTTCTGCATGGAGCGCCCGACTGTTATTCATACCCAGCCTGTAATCAATAGAATCAGCTGTATCCCGCTTGAATCCCTGATAAGCCGCATCATTGTCTTTCAACATGCTGAAAGACAAAGATGAGTGATGGCTTAACGAAAACTGCAGAATGTCCGTGCAGTTAGACACAACGATTATCGCTCAAAAGATGGCTTTGAGCGATTTTTGAGCGATAATCGTTGTGTCTAAATAGGCCTTAAGTCTACCTCTTTGGCTAACTTATTCCACTTTAGGAAACAACTGAACAGACTTCAGGTTGGCTGGCATCAGATGTAAGCTGCAAATGCAAAGTATGTGCCCTTCATACTACATTGTGAACTGCACTGCTATGCCCCCCCCCCCCCCCCCCAACTAGTCCTATGTAGTTTTTTTTTCTGCTCTGCTACTTCCAAATTTGGAGGTAGCCAATTAATTTAGCATATTTTAGAACATGGTAAGTCAAGGATTTTGGTTCATGCTAGCCTCTCACTAACCTTGTTAGGCTTACACAAGAATAAAGAGAAAAAGACAAACTGTATGTCGGTGTTTTTCTGATCCGATACAGATTCTGAACCCCAATGCTTCAGTCTTATTCCCGGAGGCAATTAATATGATACATGTATAGCCTACACATGCAGGCAAATATGTGCTGGATGCAGCCAAAATGACCATAGCATCATTTAATTCAATGCACATTACCTATCAATAAGATTTTTGTTCCCTGATTAAGGTTGTGATTGTAAACAATAGTGGAAGATACATGGTTTTCATCACAACAATTTTCGGTAAAGAAGATAAGCATGTTTAAGGAGGAACTATGATAACCTTTACTTGAGGTTTTTATTCAGCCTGACAGCAAAGCTGCTGAGCCAGATTTGTGTCCCTATAAACAAGGCAATGCAAACTCACAGTCTGTTTTACAGAGCTTCATATCTATCCATAAAAAGACATAAACCCAAGTAATAGGGCATCCCTGAGGAGCAATGTTGGAAGCGGAAGTTGTGTATTACACTGATCTTCTGAGAATAGGTTGAAATGACAAGGATAGCCCTTTTAGTGACTAAAGGGAACAGCTACCGGAGTCTTATTGTACATGTGGAATCACATTTTTAATCATTAGGGCAAAAGAACATTCTCCTATATATGATGCTGAGCTTTACTATAGCTGTTTTGGTCATATTTTGCCATGCAAATATGCCTATTTTTTTTCTTTGAAGAAACAGTAGTTCTAGAAAAGAGACTCATTTTTCAGGCTTGCTGAAATTCCTGCTTATGCTTGGCTACAATATAACAGACGGATTGTACAATAGTGTTTAAGTTAAAGGGATTTTTCTGGACTTTGAGAAAATTCACACTACTTAAAATAAAAAAAATGCATACTCACTGTCTCCTTCGAATAATCACCACTGAAGCTTGTAATTGGCTGTGTGGTCATGTGCACACTGAATAGCATATACCGCCTGATGGCTCCTTACAAGTTCCAAGCACTGGGTACTGAAGCTAAAGAGCTGCATGGTCAGTATACATTTTTTCTTTCTTTTCCCCAAGTATGTGAATTCTTTTCAAAACCTGTAAAACTTAATCTGAATGGGGTGACATACTGTAGGATATACAAATGAAGCTGAAATGGAAATGACAAATACAGCAGAACTGAGTGTCATTTTGTGCAATTCACTGTGAAATCACAAACCATGTTTTATTCGTACAAGACTTAAATATCCTCCGGAGATATCTTAACAAAAAGCAGTTAAAGGCAGGATTGGATTTACCCACTGGAGTAGCAGATCCTACAGTGAGGATCTTCAACAAGATACAACCTATTTGGAGCAGACTCTGAAAGCCCTTTAAATGCCCTTAGGACACATGAATATTAAAGAATTTCTACGCTCCAGCACCCCTTCCATTAGCCAGTTACATTAAATGGTTTCATTTTAGGAGTTTTTTGTCTGATTTAAATTTAGGATTTGGTCCAAGGTCTGCCTAATTTAGGGGTCTGGTCTGCGGCCTGAATTTATTTAAGGGTCCAATATCAGAATTGACTTAAAGGTTTGGTCTGAGGTATGGGTCAATTTAAGAATCTGGTGTGAGATTTTAATTTATTTGGAGGTTGGGCCTGGGATCAGAATTAGTGTAGGGGTTTTGTCTGGGGTTTGACTTTATTTATGTTGCTATAGAGCTAGTAAAAAGAAAAAAGTTTGGTACTGTGCTAACCAGTAGAACAAAATGTTATTGCTCTCAGGAAGAGAAACCAAATAATCTTCAAGATATGATAATGTTTAATGGCTAGTAGAGATGAACGAGCACCCAAATGCTCGAGTCCGTGTTATTCGAGTCGAGCTTTTTGTAAAATTCTAGAGCTCTACTCGAGTAACGAACCCCATTGACTACAATGGGAGACTCGAGCATTTTTGTATGTGGGATGCCGAGTGCCGAGATTTTTTTTCCCTAGGTTCGGCGGGGAAGGGCCAAAACAGGCACGTCACAGCAGGGAGGAGCCAAAAACTGGGGCGGGGTCGAACACGGCTTGATGCTCGTTCGAGTAACAAGCACCATCGAGTACGCTAATACTCGAACGAGCATCAAACTCTGCAGTGTATGCTCGCTCAACTCTAATGGCTAACAAATAAAATGATGATAATGTGTGACAGAGTCCGTCTTTCCAAGTATTTCAAGAATGCAGAATAACATTGGCCTTCTAATCCTTTAATTTGCAGTTTATGCATGGACGAATACCAAAAAAAATTAATAGGAATTACTGCATTTGTAACAACCTAAACAAAGAAAATAGTTTGTCATTTATTGTGCATGGTGAATGCCATAAAAAAACAGCAATCCAAGTCCCGTGTCTTAAACTGGTACAATGAAAATTACATCTCTTCCTGCAAAAAACAAGATCTCACCAAACTCCTTTGCAAGGAAAAATAAATAAAAATAGAGATAAATAGAAATAAAAATAAAAGATAAATTATTCGCTTTTCGTTCATTGTTCATTTAATCCAGGCATAAAAATCGTCAGTGGCTCATTCATTATTTGTTTGGTTTAAATATTGATTGTTTAGTCGTTCTCATTCACTTACACAGTGAATGTAAATGACTGAATGGTTTCTCATTTGAACAAGCTAGAAATGTATCTGCCTGTACAAACAGGCTGCCCGAGCGAACTCTGACATCATTCGCTCATTCAAACAATAAATCGTTTGCTGTAAACAGACCCTAAGTGGTTAAACAGAATAACAGGTTGAGCTTGGAGAGTAATGGGCCATATACACAAGGATGACAATCGCCCAAAATGTGTTTAAACTAACAAATTTGAGTGATAATTGTGCAGTGTAAATGCAAAAAATTGTTCACTATTTGTTCACAAGTTCTTATTATTTACTTTCAGCTAGTATAAAAACCATCTCTGGATTGTGGGCTTGTCGTTCTGTGTAAATGCTCACATAGAAGGTGAAGCACTGAGCAAAAAGCCAGTGAGAAGCCCGTGATCCAGCGGTGAAGTCTGTCAGTCTAATGGACTTAGCGGTGATTTCAGCGCTCGTGCAGTTGTTTAGCCTACTCTCGTCCCATCTAAAAGAGGCATAAATCCTTAATTAGTCCACAGATAAGAGTGTGAACGTTTTATTGTCCCTAAATTGCTGACTGAAACTCCAAGTCCTGTTCTTGTAGTGTTAAAGCCCCTTTAGGCACAATGATTTTTGCTCAAACATCGCTCAACATCATCTTTTGAGTGATAATCGTTGTGTCTAACTGCACTGACATCGTGCAGTTTTCGTTAAGCCTTCGCTGATCGTTGATCTTTCAGCATGCTGAAAGATCAGTCATCAGGAACTCACAGCGGGATACAGCTGATACTATTGTTTCAGCTGTATCCCGTTACCTGAAGACAGGCTGGGTATGAAAAACAGAGCGGTCTAGCAGCCGGTGGCTTTTAGAACAGACATTTTACTTGAAGGTGTTTTAGGCCCCATTGCCCACTTGTAGAGACCTTGAGAGGCCAGAACGAGAACCCCTACAAATGACCTCATTTTTAAAACTAGACCCCTTAACAAATTCATCTAGGGGTGTACTGCGTATTTTTACCCCACAGTTTTTGAGTGAATCAGAGCAAAGCAGATGGAAAAAAACGGCGATCACGTGACCAATGACCACTCACTGCAGCCAGGCTCCCGGACACCTTTACTAGCCAGGAGCAAGGAGACTTTGAATTTCCCGGGCCCTCCACAGCTTCTGTGCTTGTGTCTGCCATTTTGCTAATGGCCGCATGCGCCAAAGTTGGGGATAAAGATGTCACCGGGGGACATCGCTGAAGGCCTTAGGTGAGTAATTTCACCTCCCCTCACGGATTGGATCAGTGATTGGAGATGAAACTTTAACTTTTTTTTACTTTTGCGTGATCACCGTTTGCAATCGGAAAACGGCGAGCATGTGACCAGGGACTGCTTTTGTGGGTCCCTGTGAAATCTCCAGGCTCTTGGCTATGCTTGGTAGCCAGGAGCAGGGAGATTTTAAATTACCCTGGCAATCTGCGGCTTTTGCACATGCGTCCGCCATCTTAGCGTCGGGCGCGTGCGCAAAAGTCGTGGTGAGGTCCACGGATAAATCCAGGGTCTTAGGTACGTTGTTTCATCTCCCCTCATGGATATGATCCGTGAGGGGAGATGAAATTTTTTTTTTAACTTTTTTAAAACTTTTTTTTACTTTACATGATTGCTGTTATCCATTGGAGCCAGAGAGTTTTTAAATTTTCTGGGCCGCGCCCTTAGTCTTTTTTTCTACTTCCTCCTCCAGAGGAGGGGGAGGAGGAGGAGGAGGAGGAGGAGGAGGAGGAAGGAGGAAGGAGAAAGATAAGATGATCTTCCCTACATGTTTTTTTTTCCTCATTCTGCTCCTCCATAAAAGAAGAAGAAGCTGGGTGTCTCAGTGGTAAGCACTATTTCCTTGCAGCGCTGGAGTTCTAGATTCCTGGCTGATTATGGTGGCTCAGTTGTATGCAATGCTGGAGTTGTAAGTTCAAATCTGAGCAAGGGCAACATTTGGATGAGTTTTTCAATGTCCATGCAGATGCTATGCTTGATGGGATTTGAACTTAGGACCCCAACACTGAAAGGCAAGAGTGCCAGCAACTGAGCCACATTTATAGGAAGGAAACATATATGTTTTTATTTGTAAAATGATTTTCAGTCAATTTTGGCTTTAAAAAAAATTGGGATGGGATGACCCGATCTGATCTTGTGAAAATCAACTTGATTTTATTGCCCAGCTGATCACTGCAAGCAATGCTACTTGTGAACCTTATATACAATCCCTTTAAGTGTTTCTATTTTAAAGTAATCAAAATGATCAGGTAGAAGAATGATTATTCAGTATATCTAAAGAAGAGTAGAGCCTATATATCAAAAAAGGCTTGTTATAGTAATAATATATGTATACTATTATACATTATACCTATTCATATGGAAACACAGACAGACAGACACACAGACACACACATTAGTATATCTACCTTCTTAGTAAATAGCTAGCAGTTAAATGGTTAACTGGTTCAATATTGTACACTGGTGTGTGTTGAATTCTTGTCCGGTATCTCCCACGCACGGTTCCCAGGACATAGAACTGCTCTCCAGATGTGTTACTCACGAGAAAGACCTGGATGCCCACTGCTCATAAGGGGGGCTGCTCCTTACCCCCTCCTTTGGATTCCTTGGTCCGGCCAGGGATATTAATAAAGTCTATTCTACTTTTGATTCCTAGAAATCACGTATTTAGTAGTAACATATACCTTAAGGTGTTAACATGTGTTAGTCATTACAAACTAAGCCAATCATGAGTTGTTATGAATTTTGGGACTTATGATGTTAATAATAAACCAGAGGTATAATGCCTTTAATACAGATGTGTGTGTCCATAGCTATATATATATAAGCATTAGAGATGAGCGAGTATACTCGCTAAGGACAATTGCTCGATCGAGCATTGTCCTTAGCGAGTATCTCCCCGCTCGGCAGAGAAGGTTCGGCTGCCGGCGTGGGTGACAGGTGAGTTGCGGCAGTCAGCAGGGGGGAGCAAGGGGGAAAGAGGGAGAGAAAGATCTCCCCTCCGTTGTTCCTCCCCGCTCTCCCCCCGCAGCTCCCCGCCCACCGCCGGCAGCCGAATCTTTGCTCCCGAGCGGGCTGGTACTCGCTAAGG
Source organism: Eleutherodactylus coqui (assembly GCF_035609145.1). Taxonomy (NCBI): domain Eukaryota; kingdom Metazoa; phylum Chordata; class Amphibia; order Anura; family Eleutherodactylidae; genus Eleutherodactylus; species Eleutherodactylus coqui. The sequence continues at coordinate 308,130,632 of NC_089837.1, forward strand.
GCAATGCTTGCTCGAGCAATTGCCGTTACCGAGTATACTCGCTTATCTCTAATAAGCATACATGCTGTACTCATTATTATCAATTTGGAGCAGACAAAGAATTCAGATGGAATATGATTTATTCCCATAACAGACTGTATGTTAGTCTCTCATACCAGCAAATGAGAGATAGCTCTTAACTCCAATTCAGTGTGTGGCTAAAAACAAGGCACAACCTTTGAATGAGTTCAGTTGCAAAGAAGGCTTTAACAGTCTAAGAATTGAATAGACTCTAGAAGTGACCACAGTGGTCCATTAATATTAAAGACAGCAATGAGTCCCTTTAACTAACATGAAATATTACAATAGGTAAATTAAGTATCATTAAAAGTAGGCCCATATGGTATTGTTTCTAAACAGAAACCTGATTGAGCAGTTGGACCCAGGTATTCAGTAGGGATTCCCAGTTCAGCAGCAAATTGTATACATGGAAGCAACATATGACAACATTCTAAAAAACAAAGAACATGAAATCATATTATTAGAAGCAGAATAGATGTATGGCCAGCAAATTGTCTGCTGCTGTGAAATTGCTAATATTTCCTGGGCGTTGGTGAACACAAAAAGATGTTAATGGCAGCTTCCTTGTACATATGAAAGGCACCACAACCTCACTAAGTATACAAATATAAAGGTCAGCTCAGATGGTAAGGCCTACTATTAATAATAATGAAACTGTAATTTCACTTTCAAGGAGTAAGCTATGCATTTTCTAAATTTAGCATTGTTCTCTTTCTTTTCTGCAATCTTTTCAATCTTCCAGCAAGCAGTAAACTCATTTAAATATCTATTGTGTGGGTCACAATGAAGAACGTCTTCTAAATTAAGCACAATTTAAAAACTGAATGCAACTAAAGAAGAATTATAGTAGGGCACAGACTATAGCAATCAATAAGACAGAATGATTAATTTTCCACAAGTGACCCTGTCTCTTATGTTCCTTTGAAACAATTCAGATATACCCTACTGAATATATAAAAACTGATTTTTTTTTCTTATTGAAAATAATTTTTCATTGTGAAAAAAATCAAATAATTGATCAAATTATTCAATAATCAAACTAACTAGATCCAAAGTTCTTTAAATGTGTGTTGCTGTCGTGAGTGGTGGTGCAGCACAGATTCAGGATGGCGCAGCGATGACAGATGGAGCCAGAGGTGGCACATTTTCTATTTATAAAGTAAACTTTACTGGGCATAATAGACATATATCGCTGCATAGGAGGGCTCATGTATTTTTAACATTGTGTAATAATTGGAATAACTTCTCTTAAAGCGACAGTACTCTATATCGATTAAAATTCACAATATGCTGGTTTGTCACTAGGCCACCATCTCCATTTTCAGTGCATCTTCCTTTTTGCCTGTAGTAAGGCACATGACAATCACTTTTTCACATAACTATCAGCATCTTTTGTCTCTTTTCTTATCTGCGGCCCAATCGCTACAAACATCATACTTGGCCATAGGCTCCGACCTTAAATGCCCCATAGCAATAGCATCCTTACTCAGAAAATGCTATACATGATGTGAAGGTCACTAAACTATCTAGAGGTTATCACAAATTATACTGGTGGCTCAATACTTGAATTATACTGCTCGAAACTATACTGTTGCTCTGTTGCACGGGCCTTACTGTGCCATTACCAATCTAATGTAATTATATACGTCATATACATACAATCAAGTCATATACATTATTTATATCATAACATCACCTCACACTACATCATGAAAATTACTGAGTAATTAACCTTCGGGATGCCTAGCATTAACACACACTATGGCGCCATTATAACACTACGTGACTGGTATTGCAGTTCTTTGAGTATGGCTTACTCCTTAGTGTACGGGGGAGTTGTGAGCAGCTCTATTCTCTTACATTGCTACATGTGATCATGGATATTTTTTGTTTTTATATTTTTAGTAGAGTACAACAGCCAATTTTTCTTTTTAATTAAAAATAATATGCAGTGTTTATAAAAAAAGAGCTAAGACATTTCCTTAAGAATTTCAAACATTCCATCAAAAACTCGTTTGCCTGACAATAGGCTGTACATCTCCCCATGTGAACAGGGCAATGTCAGCTGACCTGTGGGGACAAATTACTGTATTAAAGATCATTCATACCTATAAGCTGATTCTCTGCCTGTGTAAATAAATAAATGAGCGTGGATCAACATACAAGTTGATTGATGCTCATTACATTAGCCTGAAAATTCGGCTAGTGTAAAAGGACTTTATTTTAGGACTCAAAAATGTGATAATTTCAGCGGTTTTGCACAATCTTGCTGATCAGGTTTGTTCATTTATTTATGATTTTACATATGATGTGTAATACACATTCTATATGACGTTCTGTGACTTATTTCACAAGTGCCCATCTATAATTCTCCTTTAGTTGCCTTCCGTTTTTAAATTGCACTTATGACTGGTACATACATGACATAATAGTACAAGACTGCTTTCACACCTGTGTGAGGGCTCAGTTCGGGGTTTCCGTCTCTCTGCTCTGCTTTTGGAGGAGAGAAACTGAAATAAAACATATAAAAATTGATCCTTTTTTTCCTCTCACTGATTCCTCAATGGGATTTCAAAAAACAGGAAGCAAACGTAAAAGCTTCCATTTTTTTCTATATAGAAAAATAATGCTGCAGACTACGCTATCTTCCCAGCCAAAAAAATGTAAACCTAATAGAATGGAAGACATAGGGCTTACCGTATTCCTAAAGCTAAAAACTTGGGAGCAGATATACCCAGAGATGTACCTGCTTGTATACCATTTTTCCATGTTAAGGAAAAGATCATGGCAGTGGCCAGAACCAACCTGTCTTTGCGGATTTACCAGTAGCTAAGAGACGGGAGTTTTAACTGGTCACAAAAATTGTTTTTGATATTAAAATCCCTTATCATTGGGGTTTCCTAATGAAGCTCCTTATCTCTAGCGATAACAGCTAAATTACAATATCCTCTCCATCCTAAGCCTTGCGGCATCCTGTTGACTGGCAATTTGCCCCACCATCAACTCTGCCCACTTACTGAAAACCACACATACCAAAACGTCTGGCTGAGGAATGGACAATAGCTAGCTCAGAATGCATTTGTCTCATAATAATGTTCTTGTGTAATTTTCTCCTTTTTCTGTTTTTCCAACAGAATTACATGTTGAAGTCAATGGTGAGTGACCCTTCTTCCTTTCCCATTGGGAACTTAAATAAATAAATGCTCTTTAATCGATTTACCTTTGTATGCTTATTATACTCTACTATAGGTTTATATATCTTTTGGTATGCATAATTTGGGTAACCGTATTATTTGCCTGTATGGCCTACATCTATTACACCTGTATTCACCCTAAACGCTTGTGTGAAGCATTAACTTATTAGGAGTTGTACATGTCTTCTTTCTTGTTTAAGTTTTATTTGCTGGTTTTGCTAGCTTGCGAGTTTAGAAATCCTGGTAACTGAACCTATAAGTGCACAGTTTGGAGGTATCAGAGTCGTGTTGTCTGAGATCGGTCTAATTAAATGATCAGATCACACTCTCATCCATATAACAATTGCTGAAAATGTAACCTAGCTCCCTCCACCCACTGGAGAATCAACCAATATATACTCCACTCTAATAAATATCTGCAACATTCTCAAGCAGTTTTGGATTAGTTTGTTTCATTGAACTGCTATAATTAAGTAACCCACACAATGGTATGGTGCTCTCATAAAGCTTTTATTAGAGGACACTATGTTAGTTTAGCAGCTAAAGATAAAAAAAAGGAAGCCTCCATTTTTTTTGAATTACTAACTCCATACTAAATATTTCCTAGTTAAATAAACAGTGTTATTGCCAACCCAGAGCTCAAACGCTTGCCAGGTTGCATCATCAACCGCACACATTTAACTTATATAAATATGATTTAGCACTAAGGAGACTAAAAGCTTTATACTACAGTCATAGCAGTAAAACTGTGTGCTTGCTAACTCGCCGCTTGAAAAACATTTCTTATGAGTCTAAGATTCCCTTTCTTTATAATTCCAAGGGGGAAAAATTTCAATCCACAAGATATTTCTAATACTATTGCAGATTATTACTTTCCCTTATTTAATTTATAGCATAACTCCTCCATGGCACAACCATCAGAGGCTATAATTGGTAAATTTCTTAACTTGATACATCTCTCCTCTACATCCCAAACTCAACTTTATGCCCTGTCAGAGGATTTCATTCTGACAGAAGTGAATATAACAATTGCCTCATTAAAAACAAGGCACCAGTGCCTGATGGCTTATTTAATGACTGTTAAAAACAACACAGCAAGATATTGTCTCCACACTATTGCAAATTTTTAACAGAGTTAAAACCTGCAAAACTTTCCCTTAAGAAATATTATCTGCTACAATTATTACTCTCCCCAACCTTGTAAACCATCAGATTGTCCAGGCAATTTTCAGCCAATTTCACTCCTTAATACAGATGTTTTCCAGTGAAATACTATTGATGACCTATCAGGATAAGTCATCAATAATGTATTGTCCAAAGTCCACCGCTCAGGACCCTGACTGATCAGCTGAGTGGGCGCATACTGTCAGCGCCGCAATAACACAGGGTGTAGTGGCCGGGGGGGGGGGGGGGGGTGTTCCTACAGGATGGTCACACAATCAAAGGCCCTAAAACATCTGGTTATGTACTCCTCCAGAGACATGTAGAAAGGAAGAACCAGGCAGCATTCATTAAAATCCTCTTCTTTATTGAATAGCCATGAGGAAGCAAGCAGCCACGTATCGACCCTGTGCTCGGGTCTTTATCAAGCTTGATAAAGACCCGAGCACAGGGTCGATACGTGGCTGCTTGCTTCCTCATGGCTATTCAATAAAGAAGAGGATTTTAATGAATGCTGCCTGGTTCTTCCTTTCTACATTGCTGATCAACGGTGGACCCAGGGAGTCGGGACCCTAACTGGGCTATTGCATAGTGCCTTGCATCAGCGGTGTGGCTGAATCTTTGGAGTGCTGCTGTGTTTCTTTTTTCTTCTCCTCAAGAGACATGACAGGCATCGTACGTGAGAAAGACAATGTCTTTCCACCTTCTTCACTGGCGATAGCCTATTCTGCCCAGAAATGCTGGCTCCGGTTTGGTTGCTGTTAATAAAAATCCCTGATTGGTGGAGGAGATTCAAGCCCGGAAAAGTGAGCAGGGCGAGCCAAGATGTGAGGAGGAGTTAGAGGGAAAGTGCGGGAGTTGAGACAGGAAGTGAGGGAGTTTGAGGAGTAGTTGTCTGGAGGTCGATGGAGGAGGAGGTGTGGAGTGGTGCTGCAGGATCTAACGCTACCTGGAGTAGAGAGTGGGAGATTATAAGCTAAAGAACATAGCGCAATGTGGAGGAAAAAAAGGGAAAGTACAAGTAACCCAATTCTTCATAACTACAATTGTCTGCATAACAATCCTTTGGAAACAACCCTTAGATAACTTATGATGGGATTCTGTCTTGAGTAAGAAAGAGCGTTGAAGATAAATTTGCTTGTGATATTGATGTACAGGAAGGAACGCTATTTTAATGCTGAATTTAACCCTGGACTACAGTGAACTGTGTAATGTCTTCATTTTTAACAATTTGCTGAGTAAACTGTGTACCTTTGGTTTATAACTAAGCTAAAGTGAACTTGTCAAAATTATTTCATTATCATCTACTGAGGTTCACCCCCTAAAGGTACTGGCATCACTGTGACACAACCATTAACTTAATCACTAAAGTTATTATTCCTGTTCCACTGCGTGCAACTGAGCTGGGCCGTTTTGCCACCATTATAGGGAGAGATCGCTGTTGGAAATTCTTCCCTCTATTATGTCTAAGGATTAAGTGGAATTTGTCAAAGTGAGACAATCACTGGATCAGATGAGGTGATTTATGGATATTCTGGAAGTGGCACTGAAGTGCCCGATGTCTTCTCTGCTTCTATCCTTTGATGCTGAGAAGGCATTTCATCGGGTACATCTGGGTGACCTCGCTTTAGTATTATGCAAATTAGGTAGAACCTAAGAGGCTCAAAAAGACCTATCATGTCTTTAAATTCTTGTCTAGCGGTGGTGGTGTTAGCATCAGTTTATGTTTTTAAATCTTTCCCAATCACCAATTGCGCTATCAGGGATGCCTTTTATTGCCCCTGGTTTTTACATCGGGGATAGAGATCCTGTCCAAGGCCATACTTTCCTCTCCCTGGGTACATTGATGCTAATCAACAGAAGGACGAGCTATTAGCTGATGATGTCATTATAGCTATTACTACAGCATAGGAATCTTTATCAGCAGTTATTTCAATTATATAGCCATTCAGTCAGGTGTCTTATTACAAAGTTAATATTGCCAAATCAGAAACACTGAATATGGATTTAACCTCAGATCAGATGTCTAGTCTCACCCAACAGTACAGCTTTCAATGGGAGAATGTATTACTTATTTAGGGATCCATCTTACCTATCCATCCTCTCAGTTACAGAAAGTTGACTATTTTCTGCTAGTACACTCCATAAAGGATGCATATTCAAGCATATTCAAAGTCAGATATTTCTTGGGTGGGCAGATTGTAGGCAGTAAAGATGATGGTCCTCCTTAAACTTTTATATATGTTTAGAAAAAGTCCTTATCTAAATTACAAGCTCTGCTCAACAAATTTGTGTGGAAAGCAGGAAGGGCTAATACTCTATATGACTCAGTTGTTTAAGCTGGTTTTCACCTTATCTAATGTTTATAATCTAATATAAATAAGCCTACATGCTTTTTCTTGCACCACACTTTGATCACTTTGCTGTAACTTTGGTGTTTGATGTTGATGTCATTAGATGACACACATGCTCACCGGTGCCATAAAATCATAAAATGTGAGTTTAATACATTCAGGGACCTGTCAGGTGGGTTGAAAGCTACAATGCAGGCATGCACTGAAGCTGGAATCAGTGAAGCATTGCTAAGTAGCACAGCATACACTGCTAAGCTGCGGCATACACTGCCCAACCAGAGACAGAGAGCAATAGAGAGACAGAATGAGAGAGCGATAGAGACAGTGTTAGAGCGATAGAGACAGAGAGACAGTGAGAAAGAGTGATAGAAACAGAGAGAAAGTGATAGAGAGAATGAAAGCCAGAGAGAGATAGATAGTGAGACAGAGTGATAGAGAGACAGACAGAGAGAGCTATAGAGGGATAGATGATAGAGAGCACTGAGAAGCAATCGCAGCCATCATTTCCTGGAAGCAGGATGTATGAATCCCGTAACCCGAAAGTGAAGCATGTTAGTGGTCCGGAGCGCAGTAGAAGGGATGTGGACTGAGCCTGCTAGGCAAGTATAATAAGACATCCCCTGAAAATAAGACCTTGCACCTCTTTTGGGGCAAAAATTCTTATAAGACAGTGTCTTATTTTCAGAGAAATGTGGTACCAGAGAAAAAGCCAAACTTCACCTGCCAGAAATGCAAGCTTGTGTCTCTACTGGAGGAAAAGGTGCATAGTCTTCAGGAGAGAACATTGAAGCTCATTAAGAAAGGTGAGGATTTCCTTGACAGAGTAGAAGAAAGTCTTCAACATGGAAACAAGGAAAATAAATGTCCAGTGTATCTGCAGAAGCAGAGGAATAGAAGCCTGTTACCCAAAGAAGCAGGAGGATCAGGAGTCAGTTAGCACTAGAGATGAGCGAACGTACTCGGTAAGGTCGATTTCACAATCGAGCACCGCAATTTTTGAGTACTTCACTACTCGGGTGAAAAGATTCGGGGGGCACCGTGGGTGAGCGGGGGGTTGCAGAGGGGAGTGGGGGGGGGGAGAGGGAGAGAGAGAGAGCTCCCCCCTGTTCTGCGCTGCTACCCCCCACTCCACCACACCACTCCCCGCCCCCCGGCGACCCCCGAATCTTTTCACTCGAGTAGTGAAGTACTCGAAAATCATGGTGCTCGATTGCGAAATCGGCCTTACCGAGTACGTTCGCTCATCTCTAGTTAGCACCCATACTGTTTGGGAACTAGTACCTGTTTCTTGAGCAGAATGAGAAAGAAGTACAGCAAGAAATGAATCTACCCCAAAGAACAGAGCAGAGGAGGAAGAGGTACAGCAAGAAATGAATCTATCCACAAAGAACACAGCAGGGGAGAAAGAGGTACAGCAAGAAATAACTATACTCACAAAGAACAGAGCAGATGAGAAAGAGGTAGAGCAAGAATTGACTCTACCCTCAAAGTATAGTGCAGAGGAGAAAGAGGTACAGCAGGAAATGACTCTACTCACAAAGAACAGCGTAGTAAGCACACAGAGTGCTCTTGAATGGAGAAAAAGTGCTGTTGTGAAGAAAAAAATGAGAGTGATGGTTGTAAGGGATTCACTATTGAGAGGAACAGAGGCTGCTGTATGCAGACTTGACACCTAACGAGTGGTGTGCTGTCTTCCAGGTACACAAAGATGTGTCGAATAGGCTGTCAAGACTCTTCAGTCCTACAGAGCACCACCAATTCCTATTAATATATGTAGGGACAAATGACACTGCAAAAAAGGACCTTGCAACTATCTGCAGAGACTTTGAAGACCTTGGAAAGAAGGTTAAGGAACTAGGAACACAGGTGGACTTCCCATCCATCCTCCCAGTGGATGGCAATGAAATAAGATGGAACAAGATTCTAGAGGTGAACAACTGGCTATGTCGGTGGTGCCGTCAGCAAAGATTTGGATTTTTAGATCATGGAGTGAATTACCTATACGATGGACTGCTTGCTAGAGACAGGTTGCACCTTACAAAAACATGTAATCATATATTTGATGGGCGCCTTGCTTCCCTCATTAGGAGAGCTTTAAACTAGAACAATATGCGAAGAGAAGTGAAAGGCCAGGTTAAAATATACAGCTAATTACTACATTTGAGAAGCTTGCTATTAGAAGTGGAAAGAAAAAAGCAGACAAAAAATTCAGAAGGAAAGTAGAGGAAGTAAGAGTGGCTGAGATCTTAGGAGGCAGTGATCATGCTATCCTTGAATTTTGGATAAAAAGTAGAGAAATACCAGAGAAGACTCAGACCTCAAGGTTGGATTTCAGAAAGGCAGATTTAAATGGACTCTTAAAGACAGAAATGTCCAAAAATTTTGGGAAGTACTGTGAAATTAGATTCTTAAGGTACAATTGTTAACGATCTCTAAAAGAAGGAAGAATGGGAAGTATTTAAAGCCAGGGTGGATGAACACAGAACTTGCACACATGTTAAAAAGGAAGAAAAATATGTTTATCAAATGGAAAGATGGGGAATATCTAAAGAAGAATATAATGTGGTCTGCAGAAACTGTAGGGCAAGTGTCAGAAAAGCTAAAACTAATATGAGTGGAGGCTTGCAACAGAAGCCAAAAGCAATAAAAAAGGATTTTAGGGGTATATTGAAAGCAAAAGAGAAGTCAAAGATGTTATTGGATGCTTACAGGATGAAAATGGTGAATTGGTTAAGAATAGAAATGAGCGAGCATGCTTGTCCGATCTTGATGCTCATTTGAGCATTAGTCTGCTTGATGTACTCGTTACTTGAGCCGAGCACCACGCGGTGCTCGAAAAAATTTCACCTTCTCCTCCCCACGTTTTCAATGGAACTGCGGCTATGAGGAACGGTTAAAGGATCTGGGAATGTTTAGCTTGCAAAAAAGAAGGCTGAGAGGAGTCTTAATAGCTGTCTACAAATATCTGAAGGGCTGTCACAGTGCAGAGGGATCAGCCCTATTCTCATTTGCACAAGGAAAGACTAGAAGCAATGGGATGAAACTGAAAAGGAGGAGACACAAATTAGATATTAGAAAAAACTTTCTGGCAGTGAGGGTGATCAATGAGTGGAACAGGTTACCATGGAAGGTGGTGAGTTCTCCTTCAATGAAAGTGTTCAAACAAAGCCTGAACAAATATCTGTCTGGGATGATTTAGTGAATTCTGCACTGAGCAGGGGGTTGGACCCGATGACCCTGGAGGTCCCTTCCAACTCTACCATTCTGTGACTCTGCGACTGCATTTTTCTTTGTCCCTATTTGTGATACATTTCTGAGTCTGGGGATTCTTAGTATTTTAATATATACAAATAAAGCTTGTTTATATTTGATGCCTTTAAACCATGTTTGGCTCTATGGGCCATTTGTACGGGACGATTATTGCTCAAAATACATTCAAACGAACAAAATTAAGCAATAATCGTTCAGTGTAAGTGCAAAAAAGTTGTTTACTATGTGTTATCACTGACTTTCAGTCAGCATAAAAACCATCACTGGATTGCAGGCTTGTTGCTCAGTGTAAACACTCCCTGGTTAGAATATGAAGCGCTGAGCGAGAAGCCCGCGATCCAGCGGTGAAGTCTGTCAGTCTAAACACTATGCACAAATGCTAACGACCTTAGCGGTGATGTCAACGCTCGTGCAGTCATTTAGACAACTGTCGTCCTGTGTAAAAGGGCCATTAGCCTTACCTTGTCATCTGTTACTGTTAACATGCTCAGAAATCTATTATGTTTCAATGCAAGCAAAGCAATTATATTACCAAATGAAAATAATTTTTGCTACCTGACTACATTCAGCATAGATATACTTTCTATTACAATTTAAATATTGCATGCCATTTGGATAATTAAATAGAATCGTCCACCTTTAATTTGTAATTCTAATAAAGCTCTGCATGTTCTTGTTTTTCTTTCCCACATGCTTCCCAGGTATCGGTCCGGATAAGCAAATTTCCCTTTTTTCTTTCTGTATCCGCCCCCAAAATTTATAAATAAAGAATTTATACAGAAAATATGTGTTAGACTCAATGAATTCAGTATTGTTCTCTAAAATTATATCTGAGAAGTAAGCTTATGTTTAATGTACCTGTACCATTTTTATGCTGTAAAACATCTTCCCAGTGCAATAAAATTATAAACAATCATGTATTGACCTCTCCTGGCTCCCCATATCTACTGCACCATAAGCTCTAATCTTGCCCCTGATGCCTGTTTACAAACTGCAACAGCCCGTATATATGATGTCACAAACAGAGGAGTAACTTAAAGCTTCTGGGCCCCGGTACAAAACCTGTAACAGGGCCCGCAAGTACTGTATAATGCTTTATGCATAGTACTGGGCTCCCTATATGGAAAAGAGATGCCTGATGGGCCCCCTAAGGCCCCTAGGCCCAGATGCAACCACATCCTCTGCATCCCCTATATTTTCGCCACTGCACTGGAGCCAATCACAGACTTCAGCACTCAAGCACTGTTTGTGATTGGCTTCAGCAGCCTGGGATGTCCCATACACAGGTTGACTGCAGTATAGTAGATATAAAAAGTCTACACACCCCTACTGGGGTGCCATGTTTTTGTCATATTAAAAAAATTGAGATGAATCATTTCAGATGTATCTCTATCTCCAGTGTAACCCATTATCTCTACAATCCAATTTAAACACAAACTAAAATAATTTAGAATGTAAAAATTAAAAAAATAATAATCTGGTTGCATAAATATGAGCACCCCAAAACTAACTTTGTGGAGGTACCCTTTGACTTTACAACAGCATTCAGTCTTTTTGGATAGGTGTCTGCATGGTACATCTTGTCTTGGCAATCTTTGCCCACTCTTCCTTGCAAAAGGGCTTAAAATCTGTCAGATTATGAGGGCTTCTCATGTGTAGTGCCCTCTACAGGTCAATCCACAGATTTTCAATGAGATTCAGGTCTGCGCTCTGGCTGGACCATTCCAAATCTTTAAACTTCTGGAGAAGCCATTCTTTTGTTGATTTGGAGGCATGTCTTGAGTCATTGCCGTGCTAAAAGGTGACATTAATCTCCAGCTTCAGCTTTATTGCAGAGGCCTAAAGGTTTTGTGTTAAAATGGACTGATATGTGGAACTTGTGAAAATTTCCTTCACCTTAACTAAACTCCCAGTTCTAGCAGCACAAAAAAAACGCCAAAAAGTATACACCTGCTTTATTGTGGGTATGGTGTTTTTTTGTGATAAGCAGTGTTGGCTTTGTGCCAAAAATACGTTTTGGAATTATGGTTAAAAAGTTTAACCTTAGTCTCATCAGACCATAACAAGTTCTCCCACATACGCTTGACAGACTTGATGTAGGTTTTGGAAAAACATAGCTGGGTTTGGATGTTTTTTTTTGTTAGAAACATTTTCTGTCTCACCACCTGACCCCACAGCCCAGACATATGAAGAATACGGGAGATGGTTATCACACTACACATCCAATACTTGCCAGACATTCTTGAATCTCCTTTAATGTAGCTTTAGGCCTTTAGACAACCTCCCAGACCAATTTTCTTCAGTTTTTTTCATCAATTTTTGAGGGATGCTCAGTTCAAAGTAATGTCTCTGTTGTGCCAAATTTAATCCACTTCTCGATGACCGTCTTCATTGTGTTCCATGGTATATATAATGCTTTGGATATTATTTGGTACTCTTCTGACTGATACCTTTCAAAAATCAGTTACCATTGATGAGGTGCTAGCTCTTTACGGATCTTGTCAGAAAAATCCCAAAAGAACAGCAGAACTTTAAATGGGATAAATCAGAATCACTTTACATAATGGCAGCCATGTACTGATTACTATTTAGCATGAGCCTAAATGTGATTGGCTAATTCTGAACACAACACCATCCCCAAATATATGAGGCTGTTCACACTTATGCAACACTTAGTTTTGTTATTTTTATTTTCCACTGTAAATGATTTCATTTTTTTTCAATGGAATTGTACAGATAATGAGTCACATTCAAGGTGGAAACATCTGAAATGATGCATCTTTGTCAGATTTTTCAACATGATAAAAACATGGCATTTTAACAGGGGTGTGTAGACTTTTTATATCTACTGTATGTAAACACAAACCTGGCACTGAGGACAGAGCGGTAGTATATATTTCACTGTTATTTTGTACTGTTATTGGTACTAAAATCATGACAATTTGAGGGGGATTTTCCTCACTTTTCAAAAGCCATAACTTTTTTATCTTTCTGTTGACATGGCCATATTGGGTTTGTTTTTTGAGCGGTGAGCTGTAGTTTTCATTGGTATCATTTTTGGGGTACATATAATGTATTGCAGCAGCTCCAAAACTGTGCTCCGCGGAGTCCTTGGGGCTCCGCGTGCGGCAGTTAGGGGCTTCGACTAAGGATCTCTGTGGTGTGCTGATCCCAGTGCACAGTTATCTTGGATAGTCACCAAGTAGCAGCTACATCTTGTAATATTGTAGTTAGTGTGCAGACTACATATATACCATGTAGACATGCAGTACAAAGAAGGCCCTGTAGAGAGCTGCAGACAGGACTTCTGGTTCTGGAGAAAGTTATTACCACCTATGGGTGTGTCAGGAAGCAATATAAATGTCTAAGTTTCTGTCACATTCAGGGGAAGTTACAGCTCAGTGGAGCTAGAAAGACTGCTAGCTTAAGGTCCAGTATGGACCAGTGAGGACCCGTGTGCACCAGTTGTGGAAACCGTCATGCATCTGATGAAGGAAGATGCCCTCCAGATGCCTCGGGCAGGGTAGTGACAGTGAGTGGGTAATTACCCTGGACATTTCAAATGGACTGTTGTATGCAGTACACATGATTGCTGTGCTATGTGACTAAATACTGGCAGGAGCCAAATTTAAAAGAGTTAAGTCTCCTGGAGCCTGTTTACATGTGTGGTGCCCATTCTGGTTTGAGAGGTCAGTGATGCAATAGGCGAGTAAACCCCAGCGTGCCACATATGGAGGCTGTAGGCTGCATCACAGCTTTTGCCCTCCGGGGTCAAAACACCAGGCTTGTGGGGTCTTTCTTTTTAACTGGCATATCTTCAGGTGCTTGTATGGAATCTGTCCCTACTGACTCTGCTTTGTTACCCTCGGTAACTTCTGAGCCTTCTTTTCCAGTCTTCTGTGGCTTCCGCAGCCTCACCTTCCGCCTTTTCTTTAAAGGATTTCTCAGCCTTCATCCATTTAGTGGGCTGATTTCTTCCCTCAAAACTTTGCCAGTCTTCACCACTTTTCATCTGTAACGCCCAGGTCACGTTCTAAGCCTACTTTGGCATATTTCACAGTTTTTATCTCTTTTTTATTATTCTCCAACAGTGTCTTCATTCCTGCTACCGGTTGCTTTTCTCATACCCGAGTTCACTTTTCAGCATCCATCTTCGTGCTAAAGCTGCCTTTTATCTCATTTTTAGGATTCTTCAACAAGACCTTCTTTTCTTTAACATGCTGTGTGAACTGGGTCCTAGACCTCACTAGTCTCTGAACCTTCTTTTCAGTAACATGACACTTTGCTTCCCAGAGTTTCATCATTGCGCTTAATAAGCTTTTTCTTCTGACACATCTTTTTGGGTGCGGGTCAGGTTTAGCACTTTGATCTCTATCTTATGAGCCCTTTCTCCAGCACACTCACGTTCAGTGGCATATCCCACAGACCTGACTTTCTCTTCCGTAAGCCTCTGTTGACATAGCTTCTGTTTCTTCTCCAGTTTGGACACAAGCTGCTGTTGTCGACCAAGCTCCACAGTAACATCTTCTAATTCCTGCTGAAGAGTCATTTTAGAATTCTCAAGTTTATTACAGACAGCTGTTTTTTCATACCGCTGATTTGTAGCTTCTGACTCTTTGAATTTCTCTCTTCCGCTCTTCAACAGAATCCAATCATGCAGTATGCTTCTCCATTTCTCATACCTGAGCCTGAAGTGTTGCAATCTGCTTTGCCAAGTTTCTTTTAATTTCTGCATCTTCCTCTAACTGTTTGAGGAACAGCTTTCTCTCACCTTTCATTCTCTCCATGTGTGCACTAAGCTCTACTGCATTTCTCTTGCATTCAGACTCACGCTTGTACTCCATTAATCCCTTCACCTCATAGGTCAGCTCAGTACATTCACTTTTCAAAGTTTCTTTCACCTTTTCAGTTTGCTCCAACCGTTTGGACAGTTCCTCCACAACTAGAGCATAATTCTGTTTAAGCTCCTGGATTTGAGCTTCATATACTTCAGCTTCTTCATCTAAGCTCATCTGTAGCTGGGATAACAGTCGCTCATGGAGTGCTTCCTGGTCTTCCCTGTAATCCAGTATGTCTTTCGAGAGCTCTGCTTGCTTCTCTGCCTGACTACAAGCAGCTTTCTCCATTTCTAGGTTTTTCCTGAGGTTAGTTATCTGCAACTGCAGTTCACCATTTCTCTTTGTTAACTGCATTTTACTTGATTATGTAAATCTGTAGTTTGATTACGTGCACCTGTAGAAGCTCTTTCTAACTTGCAACACGTCATCTCTAAAGGCCCATTTACAGCAGCCGATGATTGCTAAAAAAATCGCTAATTGTCGATCGTTTTAGCGATCATCCGTGCATCGAAACACGTGCCCATTGTGCGCTATTCGGGCACTGCTAGCTGATCATTAAATTCAGTCCAACCTAGCTGAACTCTTCGTACTGTCTGTTTACACCCTAAATTCATTTGGGGAACATTTCTATACACATCATACACAGAAAACATCCCACAATCCCCCACACATATTTCAGGGTTAATAAACAACTTTTTCTGTACCATATCACCATAAATACAGTCTGTAAACATTTCCCCATAAATGTCCATTCATATGGTGCAGTTTTCAGTGGTCCATCCTGCACAGGATCCACAGTCTTTTTTATGGCCTCATTTTTCTCTTTTATTTGAGCTGTAAACCTCCTAATCTGCCTGAGGAGTTCTCCCATAGCTCATTCCTCTACCGCAAAGTCAGTCTCACAGCAGAAAACAAAACACGATCCACCAATTTATCTCTCAGATGTCCTCTGCTTGGACCTTCGTTTTCTCTAAGGCAACCACAATTTTTGGCCTCCAGGCCCCTTAAACCGTTGACTCCAGCAACATCCGCAGTTGCAGCCTACTGGCTCTTTACACCACAGCCTGCAGCTTTTGTTGGTCACACCATCTTCAGCCTCCTGGCTCTTTACCTGCATCGAGCAGCTTTGTGCACCATTCCATGCCAGCGCATCTGTAGTGGCCCAGAGTTAGGGGCACCCACAGCACTTCTTTGGCTACCTCATGTAGCGTGTCTATGTATGTTTGTACTGCCAATTTGTGTTGAGTTATGTGGATTGGCCAAGACAGGTCACCAAAATGTCTATGTCTAGTGTGTCTTCTAACTAACTTTTGCATGACTATGCAGAATGCACTCTAACCCACTTGTTACCTTGTCAGTCATCCCTAGTTAGTCCTGGGATTGGGTGGAAGGTTTCCCCTTAGCCCACTATTGGTTAGTGGCGAGAGTATAAAAGGTCAGAGCTTGGGTGGGGTGAGGGGAGTCAGTAGAATTCCAGAGAGTTGTAGAGTGAGATGAGGAGGCGAGTTTAGGTCTTGGGCATGCTTGGCCCAGGCCTGGAGGCAAGCCATGGAGGAAGCACAGCCAGGAAGCAAGCACAGCCAGGAAGCAAGCAGGAGAGGAGAATAGCAGACCAGAGAGGAGTCTTCATTAGTCCTCTTTAGCCTTGCCTGAAGGATCAGTTGCCAGGGAAGGTCTGTGAGTTTAACTTGCTCCTGCATAGTCAGAAGTTAAAGTGTCTACAGGGGAGTCTGCAGTGTTTTCCTCCATTTCTTCACAAGTAACCTCCTTGTACGGGGACTATATAACTTAGCCTGGTCACCCATGTCATCCTGGAGAATTCAGGAACAAAAACACGTCATGTCAGTTGTGCAAGTTCCAGTTGGAAGAATTATTCATTGTTGGAGAAGAGTTTGAACATTGTTATTTATTTTCAATTAATCAGTAAACTGTGTGCCTTTGGTTTTACTGTAATCCATTTAGACTCATCTCTTTATTTCATTATACCAACTAATTCGAAGGCAATAGTGTCACATCAAACAATACTCGAACCACAAATTGTTGTTGCTAAAATTCCTTCTATGATTCATCTACTGCATCATTTTACACAGCGTTGCCACTACCATGACCAGATCAGAGTCTGAATATCCACTTGGACGATCCCTGCCTAGTACTGTTGGTTGCACATCCTCCAACATATGTGGCAAGCTGGGGTTCATTTGCATATTGGATGATCGACCTCTTGGACCAGAATGGGCACCACGCATTTAAACACATAGCACAGCAATCATGTGTACAGCATACAACACTCTATTTGAAATGTCCAGGGTATACAACCCACTGGGTCACTGTCACTGGCGTCGGGAGGGTGTCTTCCTCCATTAGAAGCGTGGCAGTTCTCATAACTGGTCCAAACTGGACCTTGGGGCTTGCAGCCCTTATAGCTCCACTGAGCTGTAACTTCCCCTGAATGTGACAGAAGCCAAGACTTTTATATGGCTTCCTGCCACACCCATGGGCATTGACCCTTTCTCTAGGACCAGAATTCCTGTCTGCAACCCTCTACAGGCCCTCCTGTGTACTGCACGTCTACAACCTGTATATGATATGTATATATAAGTATGTATATAGAATCCCAAACTAAACTAAAGAATTGGTCACACAAGTTTTTCAGGAAAGCATAAAAATCTAACAGGCTCTACTGTATTCTACTTGCTCACAAAAGGTCACCTTCTCAAGCAGACACACAGATTAAAAGATGATGCTATAAAAAGAGCTTGTGAACTTGACATTTTTGTCCACTGTAATTTTTAGCTTTACGGTAATAATCATTTTTTGTAAGCAACTTCCTAAATGAATAATATTTTTGTCATTTTGCTGCATTTAAGTGGTGATTCGTCATACACTGAATACTTATGAGTTTTATTATATTTTAAAATAAAAATGAAACATATTTGAAGTTTGCCAGTAATGATTGTAGACAGAAATATATCCCATCTATTCCCTACAAAAGAAGTTATTTCAGTTGAAAAATTATGTTTATAGAGAAATGTAATATTTTATTGTGGGACAACCCTTTGCTACCACCATAGTTTTTTTTTTTTCATGAGGATTAATGAACAACCATCATTAAAGCCTCTTTGACATGGACTACAAAATCACGCAGAAGCTAGCTGCGCAAAAAAAATTGCAGCTAGCGCTGCAGGAAGTTGCCTGAATGGATGATTTCCTGCTATCAAGTCCTGAGCTTAATTAACGGTGAAGTTCACACAATTGGGAGCTGCGTGTTTTAGCAAAAAAGTGCTGCACCTCCGGGAGGAGGGAGAGATGAAGGAAAGTCCCGGAGGAACCCCACTCTCCCCACTGCTGGGGAATTCCTATTCCTCCCCTGCAGGGGAGCCCCTCTCTTCCCAGTACGGGGGAATTCCTTCTTCTTTCCTACAGGGGGACCTCAGCATCTACGCTGCTGGGGAATTATTCCCATTTTTGCTGACCGCCTCGCATAGTCTCCCATAGGAGAATCTGCAATTTTCTGTGACAAGATAGGGCAAGACCTATTTTTTCAAGTAGCAGGGAATTTCAGTCACTGAATTCTTGCGCTGATGTCCTTTTTTTTTTTGGTTCAAATTATTTTTTTTTTACCAGTTGTTCATCTGAAGGTTTCCATAGCAAACCACTGGTTCTATTAGATGCGATTTTTTGGCGCATATAACTTTGCTGCAGAAAATAGTCCATGTGAAAGAGGCCTAACATAGTAACATAGTTCGTTAGGCTGAATGAAAACAATGTCCATCTAGTCCAGCCTGTCTATCCTCCTGTGTTGATCCAGAGGAAGGCAAAAAACCCCAAGGGCAGAAGCCAATTAGCCCTTTTGCGGAAAAAATCCCTTCCCGACCCCCTAATGGCAATCAGACTTTTCCCTGGATCAATCCCTAATAGTTCCTACCTGCCTGTATACCAGGATTAACAATTAACCTAAGATTTATAACCTATAATATCCTTCCTCTCCAGAAAGACATCAAGTCCCCTTTTAAACTCCTCTATGGATTTTGCCATCACCACTTCCTCCAGCAGAGAGTTCCACAGTCTAACTGCTCTTACAGTAAAGAATCCCTTTCTATGTTGGTGATGAAACCTGCTTTCCTCTAAACGTAGCGGATGCCCTCTTGTTACCGTCGTAGTCCTGGGTATAAACAGATCCTGGGAGAGATCCTTGTATTGTCCCCTCATGTATTTATACATAGTTATTTGATCACCCCTTAGCCATCTTTTTTCTAGAGTAAATAATCCCAATTTGGATAGCCTCTTTGGGTATTCCATTCTCGTCATTCCATGTATCAGTTTAGTTGCTCTTCTTTAAACCCCCTCCCGTACTGTAGCATCTTTCCTGAGCACCGGTGACCAGAACTGTGCGCAGTATTCCATGTGGGGCCTGACTAGTGCCTTGTATAATGGAAGGATAATGTTCTCATCCCTCGCCCCTATACCTGTTTTAATGCACCCCAAGACTTTATTTGCCTTTGCAGCAGCGGACTGGCATTGGTTCAGCAGCTGACTGGCATTGGTTAGCAGCTGACTGGCATTAGTTAGCAGCTGACTGGCATTGGCCTAAGTAACATAACATAGTAACATAGTATGTAAGGCCGAATGAAGACATTGTCCATCTAGTCCAGCCTGTCTATCCTACTGTGTTGATCCAGAGGAAGGCAAAAAACCCCAAGGCCAGAAGCCAATTAGCCCTTTTGGGGGAAAAATTCCTTCCCGACTCCCTAATGGCAATCAGACTGTTCCCTGGATCAACCCCTAATAGTTCCTACCTGCCTGTATACCAGGATTGACCCTTAACCTAATATTTATATCCTGTAATATACTTCTTCTCCAGAAAGACATCAAGTCCCCTTTTAAACTCCTCTATCGATTTTGCCATCACCACTTCCTCCGGTAGAGAGTTCCACAGTCTAACTGCTCTTACAGTAAAGAACCCCTTTCTATGTTGGTGATGAAACCTACTTTCCTCTAATCGTAGCGGATGTCCTCTTGTTACCGTCGTGGTCCTGGGTGTAAACAGATCGCGGGAGAGATCCATGTGTTGTCCCCTCATGTACTTATACATGGTTATTTGGTCGCCTCTTAACCTTCTTTTTTCTAGAGTAAATAGTCCCAATTTGGATAGCCTCTTTGGGTATTCCAGTCCCGTCATTCCATGTATTAGTTTAGTTGCCCTTCTTTGAACCCCTTCAAGCACTGTGACATCTTTCCTGAGCACCGGTGTCCAGAATTGTACGCAGTATTCCATGTGAGGCCTGACAAGTGCCTTATATAATGGAAGGATAATGTTCTCGTCCTTCGCCCCTATACCTCTTTTAATGCACCCCAAGACTTTATTTGCCTTTGCAGCAGCTGACTGGCATTGGTTACTCCAGTTTAGTCTATTATCCACTAATACCCCTAGATCCTTTTCCATATCACTTTTCCCCAGCGGTACCCCATTAAGTGAATATTTGTGACATCCGTTCCTCCTGCCCATGTGCATAGTCTTACATTTTTCAACATTGAACTTCATTTGCCATTTTTCTGCCCAAGCCCCCATCTTATCCAGGTCCGTTTGTAGCCGCACATTGTCCTCCGTTGCATTAATTATATTGTATAATTTTGTGTCATCTGCAAATATTGATATTTTGCTGTGCAGCCCCTCTATCAGGTCATTAATAAATATGTTGAACAGAGTGGGGCCTAATACTGAACCCTGTGGCACCCCGCTAGCGACTGTGGTCCAATCAGAGTACGAACCATTTATTACCACCCTCTGCTTTCTATCGTTGAGCCAATTTTTTACCCACTTACACACGTTTTCGCCCAGTCCGAGCTGCCTCATTTTGTATATTAGCCTATTATGTGGCACGGTGTCAAAGGCTTTAGAGAAGTCCAGATATACAAGATCAATAGATTCTCCCTGGTCCAGCTTAGAGCTTACTTCATCGTAGAAACTGATCAGATTTGTCTGACATGAGCGACCCTTCATGAATCCATGCTGGTGAGGAGTTATTCCCTTAATCTCCTTGAGGTACTCATCGATGGCGTCTCTCAGAATCCCCTCGAAAATTTTTCCCGTTACTGAAGTGAGACTTACTGGCCTGTAGTTACCAGGCTCACTTTTGCTCCCTTTTTTGTAAATTGGAACCACGTTGGCAATGCGCCAGTCCAATGGTACTACTCCGGTCTTGATAGTGTCTAGAAATATTAGGTATAGCGGCCTAGCTATCTCGTCACTTAGTTCCTTTAGTATCCTTGGGTGTAATCCATCTGGGCCCGGTGATTTATCAATTTTAGTTTTCTTTAGACGCTTCCGCACCTCCTCCTGCGTTAGGTATGAGATATTTTGTAAGGGGTTCGTTTTATTCCCCTGCATCTCGTGTGGCATTTCCTTTTCTTTGGTGAACACACTTGAGAAGAAGCTGTTTAGTAGATTTGCTTTCCCTTCGTCATCATCAATGATTTCTCCTGCATTGTTTTTTAAAGGGCCAGCGCTCTCCCTGCAAATCCTTTTGCTGTTTATGTAGTTGAAAAATAGCTTCGGGTTGTTTCTGCTCTCTTTTGCGATCCGTCTTTCTGCATCCTCCTTGGCAGTTTTGATCGTATCTTTGCATATTTTGTTTTTTTCCCTGTATGATTTTAGCGCTTCTTCGCTGCCTTCTTGCTTTAGTAGTTTGAACGCTTTCTTCTTTTCGTTTATTGCCCCTCGTACAGTCTTGTCGAGCCACATTGGTTTCCTTTTAGTTGAGTTTCTTTTATTTTTAAAGGGAATGAACTGCTCACATGAGGTGATTAGGATCCTTTTGAACTTTTCCCATTTTTCCTCCGTACTGATATTTTTGAGGATGTTGTCCCAATTAATGTTACCGATAGTAGTTCTAAGCCCATCAAATTTTGCTTTACTAAAATTTAGTTTCTTTGTCTCTCCCTGATAAGGCTTCCTATTGATTGACAGTTGGAAGTTGATTATATTGTGGTCGCTGTTCCCCAAGTGCCCCTCAACCTGCACCCCCCTTATACGTTCCGGTTTGTTAGTTAGTACTAGGTCCAGAATGGCCCTCCCTCTTGTTGGTTCCTGCACAAGTTGGTTCAGGTAATTGTCTTTAATTACTCTCAAGAACTTATCACCCCTGTGAGATTTGCAGGTTTCGTTCTCCCATGTTATATCTGGGTAATTAAAGTCCCCCATGATAATTACTTCGTTTCGTTTTGACACCTCTTCTATCTGCCTTAGTAGTAGGTCTTCAGTTTCTTCTGTTGCTTTTGGTGGTCGATAGAAGACCCCTATCAGGATTTTGTTATTTTTTCCTCCCTGTATTTCTACCCACAGAGATTCCACCTGTTCGTCTCCTACCCCTATATCCTCCCGTAGCCTCGGCTTCAAGTTCGATTTGACGTACAGACATACCCCTCCCCCTTTCTGGTTCCTTCGGTCTCTTCTGAAGAGATTGTACCCCTGCAAATTCACCGCCCAATCGCACTTATCATCAAGCCATGTTTCAGTAATTCCGACTATGTCATAACTTTCATCAGTCATTCTTGCTTCAAGCTCGCCCACTTTACCGATCAGACTTCGTGCATTCGTGATCATACAATTTATATCATTTTTTTTGTTTTTTAAATTTGTTTTGTTGCTATTCGTACTTATGGCTGATCTATCAGTTCTAACTGTACTAACCCCACCCCCTGCTCGTCCCCCATTCCCTTTGCTTGGACCCAGATCGCTAATTACACTGGCTACCCCACTATTTCTCATTTTGCCCTCCCCCCCAGTCCCTAGTTTAAACACTCCTCCAGCCTTTTAGCCATCTTTTCCCCCAGCACAGCTGCACCCTCCCCATTTAGATGCAGCCCGTCCCTACGGTAGAGCCTGTAGCCGACCGCAAAGTCAGCCCAGTTCTCCAGGAACCCAAATCCCTCCTTCTTACACCAACTCCGGAGCCTCTTGTTTACCTCCCTAAGGTCCTGCTGCCTCTCTAGTGTGGCTTTAGGTACAGGTAGTATTTCCGAGAAAACTACCCTGGAGGTCCTTGCCCTGAGCTTGGACCCTAAGTCCCTGAAATCATTTTTGAGGGCCCTCCATTGACCTCTAACTTGTTCATTGGTGCCAACGTGCACCATGACTGCTGGATCCTCACCAGCCCCTCCCAGTAATCTGTCAATCCGATCCGCGATGTGTCGAACTCGAGCGCCAGGAAGACAACACACCGTTCGACGATCCCGGTCTTTATGGCAGATTGCCCTCTCTGTCCCCCTAATAATTGAGTCCCCCACCACTAGAACCTGTCTAGCCTGCCCTGCGCTCCCCGTCCCCGTCTCACTGGAGCAGTCATCCCCCTGGCGTTCAGAGGGCGTGTCGTGCTGCAGCGGTGCTGGCTCTGTAATGGCATCCCCCTCATCTGCCAATCGTGCAAACTTGTTGGGTTGTGCCAGTTCAGGACTAGCCTCCCTGGTTCTCTTCCCTCTATCCCTCCTTCTTTCTGTCACCCAGCAGACTGCCTGCTCCCCCTGCACTTCCGTACTACCGTCCGCTCCCTCCTCTGCCCCAGCGAGTGCCTGCTCAGTGAGCACCAAACTCCTTTCCATGATGTCAATGGCTCTCAGTGTTGCCAGTTGCCCATTTAGATCCAGAATTTGGGCTTCTAAATGTGTGACGTGCACGCATCTTGCGCAACAGTATGCACCCTCGATCGGCTGATCAAGGACCGCATACATTGCACAAGTAGCACACTGGATGACATTGCCAGGCATGGAGCTCATCCTAATGGGGATCTACAATTTACTTGTGGAAGTAGTGAAGATAGACTTGTTCACACTCCGCTCACGCGCTGCTGCAACCGCTCAACCGCTGACCCGCTGCTGCAACCGCTGACCCGCTGCTGCAACCGCTGACCCGCTGCTGCAACCTCTCACACCCTGCTGCAACCTCTCACACCCTGCTGCAACCGCTCACCCGCTGCTGCAACCGCTGCCGCAACCGCTGACCCGCTGCCGCAACCGCTGACCCGCTGCCGCAACCGCTGACCCGCTGCTGCAACCCCTCACCCGCTGCTGCAACCCCTCAACCGCTGCTGCAACCCCTCACCGCTGCACCCGCTACTGCGACCACTCACCCGCTGCTGCGACCACTCAACTGCTCACACGCTGCTGCAACCGCTCACTCGCTGCCGCTCTCGCGCAAACGCTTACCCGCTGACACGCGCTCACAAAATTTTATTTTTTTTTTCTTTCCCCCTCTCACAAACACTTAGACCCCCAGACACACACACACACAGAAGACACAACTAACCAGATACACAGAAGACACAACTAACCAGATACACAGAAGACACACAGCTCACAAACACACACAGAGGTAGAGGTAGATACTTATCAGCACACTCTGCCCTCCTGTCTCAGTTGCTTCGTTCTGGTCCCCTCCGCTACTGCCGGTCTCTGATTGCTGCCCCCGCACCTGCACCTGCTTCTGCTTCTGCTCCGGCGGCCGCTCACTCCACCTGTCACTCTGCCCTCCTGCTGCTGCTCCGAGACCCGCTGCTGCTCCGCTCCGCTCCGCTTCTGCACTCCTCCTGCCGGCTCCTGTCACCTTGGGGCGCCGGTATCGGCTCCTCCGCTGGTCCGTTGTCTCCCTCAGACCCCCCGCTCGTGCCTCTGCCTCGGCGCGCTGCTACTGGCGTCTGACGTCACTTCCGGTCAGCTCAGTGACTGTTGCTACAATCAGGGGTGTAACTTGCATCTGCTAGGCCCTAATGCAAGAGCTGTAACAGGGCTCCCCTGGTAAATGTTTTTGCCATGTGTGAAAGCACCTTTAGGGCAGTGTTCCCCAACTCCAGTTCTCAGGGACCGCCAACAGGTCAGGTTTTCAGGATATCCTCAATGTTGCACAAGTGATGCAATTATTGTAAGTGCCTCAGACATTACCACAGGTGTTCTTACCATGGGATATTCTGAAAACATGACCTGTTGGTGGTCCCTGAGGACTGGAGTTGGGGACCCCTGCTTTAGGGGACCCATAAATTCTCTGATATGGGGAAAATATAATTATTTCGGCCCCATCTAGGTGCTTTCACACATGGCAGAAAAATTTACCATGGAAAAATTTTTCACTGAAATCTGCATGTCCAACATGTGGATTTTGATACGGATTTGCCACGGAATTGCTGTGGATTTTGCTATTTGTAAATCCACAGTAATTCTTTGGCTAATCAGTGGCAAAATCTGCATACTAGATTTGGGGAGTTTTCTGTGTGAAACTTTACGCCATGTGTGAAAGCATCTAAGGGACCTTTCACACGGGATGGAATCTTCCACTACAGAATTGGAATATATGCCACCCCTGAATTCTGCACCACAATCCACACTGTAAGGCCTCATGTCCACGGGCAAAAGAATTAAAATCCGCAGCGGATTTTAACTCTTCTCCTGCACGCGGATCCGCATCCCATACGGATACATTGACCACCCGCGGGTAGATAAATACCCGCGCATGGTCAATAAAAGTGATTTTAAAAAAAATGGAGCATGAAAAAATCTGGACCATGCTCCATTTTCGTGCGGGGCTCCCGCGGGCTTCTATTGAAGCCTATGGAAGCCGTCCGGATCCGCGGGAGACCAAAATAGGAATTTACTCACCCGCTCCGGTTCTTCCCTTCGCCGCGGCTCCGTCTTCTCTCCGTCGCGGCCGGATCTTTTTTCTTCGGGCCGGCGCATGCGCGGGGCACGTAACCGACGTCATCCTGCGCATCCGCCGGGCCGAAGAAAGAAGATCCGGCCGCGACGCAGAGAAGATGACGCCACGGCGAAGGGAAGATCCGGAGCGGGCGAGAGGTAAGTTTATTCTTATTTTTATGCCTCATGTCCGCGGGGCAGGAGGGACCCGCTACAGATTCTCCATGGAGAATCCGTAGCGGGCCTGATTTTCCCCGTGGACATGAGGCCTAAAGGGCAGATTTTGATGCTGACTTATACGCTGTTGTGGAATATTCAATCCTGCATGAAAGTTCCCTATGGCCGGTTTCACACGGCCAAGAATCTCGTGCAAGATTTGTATGCTGCAGGATGCACGAAAATGAACCCCCTTCTTTTGAATGGGGTCATGCACATGAGTGATTTTATTTCCTGCATTCCACCATGATAAAAAAAAGTCATGTCATGTCCTATCTTTGGGTATTCCCTAGGAACACAACGCCCATTGTTTTAAATCGGGCAGGAAAAGCATCACACGACGTGCGAGGTGCATGCGCTGCGATGTGAGGTTTTCCATTGAAAACTATAGGTAACACTTGTTGATCTTCTGGAGCTGCTGGAGGATCACTACTTCTATGAAGTAATGCAAGGCGTTTTTGACACAGAAACATCTCACATCCACAGGGAAATCACACTTTTTTTGCCTTTTTTCATTTTCTGTGCATTTTTTTGGGTCAGTGTAGTTTTTTTTTTTTCAATCACGGCATGCTGTAGGTTTGCCTGACAGCAGCGGCAGAAGTGATACGAGGTTGTTTTGAAATAAAAATGCCTTGCATCCGTAGGGAATTTACATGGTGATTCACTGCCCTATATTACAATAACATGTTTAGCCTGAGAGCTTCGACAGACGAGCACATGCGCAAATACGCTCGCTGCAACAGAGCCTATTTGTGCATGAACAAGGTTTGGCGATGGCAATACTCAGGCTGATACGTGCGTGTCGGCGCATAGTGCTGTAAATGTTGTGCTTGCAATGCCAGTTCACATGCACAGGTGATGCTTCCCATGGAGTAGCAGGGCCAGCTGTCTTGATTTCCCTGCCCGCAGGGTCACACCCTTAGCTTGCTTTTTTTAACCTGCCATAGACTTCTATGGCAGTTTTCTGCATAAAACGCAGAAAGATGGGGCAAATTCTATCTTTCCACATGCAGAGGAATTGCACATGAGAAACATGAGCATGAGAACAAACTCATTAAAATCAATGGGCTTGACTCATCACATTTTGCTGGTTTCACCCACGCAAAAACATGCGCAGACACGATCGCCTTTTTACACCCTAAAAAAGGGGGTTAAAAAATAAATGCCACAAAAAATACCTATGAGGCCTCTTTCACACAGTCAAAAGCGATATCGCTGCTACAAAATTGCAGCAATAGCACTGCTTTGCTCCCGCAATTTTGTAGAGACAGCGATGCATTTTCCTGTGGAAAAGTGTGCATCACATCGCTGCTGACTGCAATAAAATCATGCAATTTTATCATAAAAAGGTAAAGCCCTTTCCTGAAAATAAGCCCTAGCTGCATTACCTGAAAAAAAAATAGAGGAATACTTACCTAGCAGGCTCATTCCAGGTCCTTCTGCTGCTGTTCGGGGCTCCGTTATGCATCTTGCAGTCCTCGCCCACAGAAGATTACTTCCTGGTTGTGGGAGTCATAAATCCCGCCTCCAGGAAGCAATGACTCTTATTGGTTCATCTAGCTCTGCTCAACTGATCAATGCAGCGTTCCATGAACCAATTTGATGGCTGTGATTGGTTTATCCAGCATTGCATTGTTTGGCTGAGTAGCCCTAGATGAGCCAATCAACAGCCAGCAAGTTGTGGTGGCGTAATTCATGAATTAGCCAATTAATGCCGTGGCTTAGCCAATTCATAAATCCCACCTTCACAACACACTGGCTGTTGATTGGTTCCTCGACCACTGCTTAGCCAATCAATGCAGCGCTAGATGAGCCAATCACAGCCATCGCATTGGTTCATCGAACACTGCATTGATTGGTTGATCTAGCACTGCTCAGGCAACCAGAGCCATCGTTTCCTGGAGGCAGGATTTATGAATTCCGAAACCAGGAAGTGATCTTCTGTGGGCGAACGAGGACTGCAGGACTCATGGCAGATCTCTGGACCGCAGAAGGAGGACCAGGATCTAGCCTGCTAGGTAAATATTCCTTTTTTTTCAGCGACTGCAGCTAAGGCTTATTCTCGGGGTAGGGAATGTTAGAAATATATCACATTGCATGAAAATCCGTAGTTCGTGCAATCCAATAAACAAGGAGGCTCCATAGGGAAACATAGGCTACCATAAACCGCAAATCGCTCAAATATAGGACATGCCGTGATTTTTTGTTTTCTTGCAGCATCACATCTGTGAAAACATCACTAATGTGAAGGAAGCCATTGGAAAGCATGGGTTTCACAAACATGCTACCTCTCGCATTGTTGCATCACTGAATGCGGCCTAAGAAATGCACCAACAAAGAAGTGTGTGAAGGTAGACTAACGCTGTAAATTCAACATGCCTATCTATAGATCTTTTAGAGATGACTTTCATTTCACTAATTTTCCTGCAGATTTGGAATCTTGCATATTAAAAATACATGTCTTGTACATATAGTTTGAAAAGGGTGTTGCCTGTCTTTGAAGTAACATAATTGGAAATTCACTACTTTCAGCTGCCAGAAATAAATCTACAGCCTCCACTGCCCTTATAATCTATTTGCATGCTTCCCGTTGGAGCTCCGGAGATCTGAGCATCTACAACTCATTTGTCAAACATTAAGGTTTCATTGAGCCCCATCACATCCCACCATGTAAAATATACATGACAGGAAAAAACCAAAATTCGAACAATTTAAGTGCTTCACATTTTAATTAAGGCTTTGCTGTTGAGATAAAAAATGTTAGTAGCCTTATTTTCTAAAATGTGTTTAAGGGTTCATTCAGATTGCTTTATCAGAATATATTCAGGAAAGTAGAATGTTTGCAAACTGAAAAGCCTTAAAGGGTTTGTGCCCTTGGAACAAGTTAATGTTATCACTTCTGTATGGCCATTACACTGGACTTTGTAATATACTTTGTGCATTGTATATGAGCCATACAGAAGTTACATACTTACCTACAGGGGTGCCCGCCCTGTGATGACTATCCCGTTGTCCTTGGATTCGACAATTGCTTCCTCTCGTCTTTTCTATTCGTCGGGCATGCGCAGATCAGGTCCCAAGTCCGTGAACGAGCCTTTAAATCTTCGTGCATGCGCAGTAGCACTGCTCGGGCTGTGGGGGCGCGTCTGTTACTTCGCACCTGTGCAGTAGCACCTGCTGGCTCGGGATTGTGCGGTAGTTCGCTATGAAGCTGATCCGGCAGGAGGGTAAGTATAACCCTTTAGAGGGGATGGGGATGTGCTGTCACATAACACGGAAGGGGGGAGTTTGTTGTCACATAACACTTGGAGGGTAGGTGGGGGCGGTTTGGGGGTGCTGTCATATAACACTTGGTGGGCAGGTGGGGGGCAGTTTGGGGGGGCTGTCACATAACACTTGGCGATGGGAGGGGGCTGGTCACATAGACTTGTCACTGTGGGGTGCTGTCACATAGACTTGTTGCTGTGGGGTGCTGTCATGTAGACTTGTCATTGTGGGGGTTATGTCACATAGACTTATTGCTGTGGGGTGCTTTCACATAGACTTGTCGCCAAGGGGGGATTTCTGCCACATAGACTTGTCGCCGGGGGGGAGGGGAGGTGTGCTGTCACTTAGACTTGTCGCCGGGGGTGTGTGCTGTCACATAGACTTGTTGCTGTGGGGTGCTGTCACATAGACGTGTCCCCGGGAAGGGTTATGTTACATAGACTTGTCACAGTGGGTGTGTGTGTGGGGGGTGCTGTCACCCCACTGGTTGCTGTGGGGTGCGGTCATGTAGACTTGTTGCTGGGGAGGGTGCTGTCACATAGACTTGTTGCTGGGGGTGGCAGGGTGCTGTCACATAAACTTGTCGCTGTGGGGTGCGGTCACATAGAATGGTCGCTGGGGGTGGAGGGGGTCTATCGCATAGACTTGTCACCGGGGAAAGAGTGGGGGGTGTTGTCACAGTAATTTGTCGCATGGGGTGGGAGGGGGGCTGTGACAGTAATTCATCACACGTGGTGTAATCCTGTCTGTGCAGGAGGGGAGCTGTGACTATTGTGAATTGTGGCTTATGTGCTCTCTACATATAGGTGTCACCTCTCAGTGTAATCCTACCTGTGCAGGGAGGGGAGGAGGTGAGCTGTGACTATTGTGAATGATGGCTTATGTGTTCTCTCTATATAGGTGTTACTGTACTTGTGGGAAGGGGAGGGGTGGGGGTGGTGTCACTGTACTTGTGGGGGGAGGGGGGTGCCATCACTGTACTTGTGGGGGGGGAGGGGCGGGGAGTGCGGTCACTGTACTTGTGGGGGGAGATGCGGGGGGGGGGGAGGTTCCGTCACTGTACTTGTAGGGGGAGGGTCTGGGGTTCCATCACTGTACTTGTGGGGAGAGGGGCGGGGGTGCCATCACTGTGCTTGTGGGGGAGAGGCGGGGGTGCCATCACTGTACTAGTGGGGGAGAGGGGTGCCGTCACTGTACTAGTGGGGGGAGGGGTGGGGGTGCTGTCACTGTACTTGTGGGGGAAGGGCGGGGGGTGCCATCACTGTACCTGTGTGTGGGCGCTGTGGAGGTGCACTGTGGAGGGGCACTGTGTGGGGCACTATGGAAGAGCACTGTGGGGGGGCACTGTGGAGGGGCATGTGTGGTATTACTTTCACTTTTAATTACTTTCAATGACAGGGCATCGCGATCCTCTGTCATTGAAAGTAATGATAAAGTTAGCGATCTCCTGCTACTGCTCTGACAGATGTAGCAGGAAATTCCTTCATCCCCACAGCATGTCCCCTCATCACTGGACACTGGGACAATGATGTGACCGTGCTGTCTCAGTGTCCAATGATGAGGGGACATGTCGGGGAGATGAAGGAATCTCCTGCTACAGCTGTCACAACTCTAGCAGGAGATTGCACTGCTCTCTCATTGCTTTGAATGAGACATTCCACTGTGCACTGATGTATTGTAAGCCAATGCATTAAAGGGGCAGCGTACATCAGCCGGGAGTGAAAACCCGGTCGATATACGCCCGTGTGAATAAGCCCTGATGCAAATGTTAGTCACAGTGAAGGAAAGTATAGTGTTCCAAGTAACATAGTGTGATACACATGCCTGAGCAGATGTGTGTGCATGTAACGTATGAGACAATAAGGGAGGTCGTATTACACTATGTCTATTTAGGGTTTTTTCTCATTGGAACTATCTCTTGGGCCGGAATACGTCGGCCGCTGCATGGGCTCTTATGGGAGCCCATGGCAACAGCCGGAGGTGGGAGGGAGTTTAGTAGTGTTGCTCTCCTCCCCCATGCAAGGCTCACCTCCGCTCTCCTCCCCGTTCATTCTTTGCAGACAAGGAGCGAAATGTGGGTGGAGCTAAGCTCCCACACTCTTCTTGCTTCTTGTCCATAGCCATCAATGGGAGGAGGCAGGACAGGCCGTCGCTTAGCTCCGCCCCACTCCCTCCCATTGCAAAGAACAAGCGGAGAGGAGAGCAGAGGTGAGCCTGCGAGGGGGAGGGAGGGGAAAGGGGTGATGGCATGGTAGTCTCGGTGTATATGCGCCAGGACCCATGCCGTCTGAACAGGTGCACAAACGTTTGATTTGTTTGCCCATTTACCAGTTTTATCTTTCCCAATGTTGCATATATCAGCCGGCCGTGAAAATGGCGGTCGATATACGCTCATGGGAAAGAGCCCTAACACAGTAAAGTATCAACAACAGTTATGTCTGTGAAAAACCTATTAAGTGGATACATTTATAATGTACTGAAGGTTTTAATGTTGTGTTGCTCTTCATTGGTTTAGTGGCATTGTGATTAGCATACTGAGAATACGCAAATCAGAAAAGAAGGCAATTATTTTACCAGACAAATTTTGCATAGTTTGCATTGAATGCATATGCTCTGTGACTTTAGTTAAAGGGGGTGATGGGGGGGGGGAGGGCAAGAGTCCCCTGGGTTCTTCAGGCAGTACATATATGTATTAGATATCAGTGGTACTATTATAGAGGAAACAAGCTGTTTGTCGATATCCCTTGTCATTCTGTACCCAACCCATATGCACTAAAAAGAAATTGGAAGGAAATATATAGTAGATACTAAGTGGTATATACCTCAGTGGGACTCTAATATTGAATATCCAAATAGAGGGGCTTACTCGCAAGATGATTTAGGAATAGACACTTAAATACCCAAAGAATCCATGCTTACTATTATGTCTATTTTTGTAGCAGTTTCTCTATCCTTGATTATCTCTTTGTGGCTTATATTTATGTAAACTCCTAGGGTAACACTGTTGTAAGGAGTGGGTCTGGATCTTGTTGCCCTGGAATAAATGCCTACTAAGGTGAATCAGTGAAGGAGACCTTTTTGAATATTACATAGCAAGAACTGAATAGATGGATCACTACTAGAGATGAGCGAACACCAAAATGTTCGGGTGTTCGTTATTCGGAACGAACTTCCCGCGATGCTCGAGGGTTCGTTTCGAACAACGAACCCCATTGAAGTCAATGGGCGACCAGAGCATTTTTGTATTTCGCCGATGCTCGCTAAAGTTTTCATGTGTGAAAATCTGGGCAATTCAAGAAAGTGATGGGAATGACACAGAAACGGATAGGGCAGGCGAGGGGCTACATGTTGGGCTGCATCTCAAGTTCACAGGTCCCACTATTAAGCCACAATACCGGCAAGAGTGGGCCCCCCCCCCTCCCAACAACTTTTACTTCTGAAAAGCCCTCATTAGCATGGCATACCTTTGCTAAGCACCACACTAGCTACAACAAAGCACAATCACTGCCTGGATGACACTCCGCTGCCACTTCTCCTGGGTTACATGCTGACCAACCGCCCCCCCTCCCCCCCACAGCGCACACCAAAGTGTCCCTGCGCAGCCTTCAGCTGCCCTCATGCCACGCCACACTCATGTCTATTTAGAAGTGCGTCTGCCATGAGGAGGAACCGCAGGCACACACTGCAGAGGGTTGGCATGGCTAGGCAGCGGCCCTCTTTAAAAGGGGCGGGGCGATAGCCCACAATGCTGTACAGAAGCAATGAGAAATAGAATCCTGTGCCACCGCCATCAGGAGCTGCACACGTGGGCATAGCAATGGGGAACCTATGTGCCACACACTATTCATTCTGTCAAGGTGTCTGCATGCCCCAGTCAGACTGGTAATATGTACCTTAACAGTAACCGCGTTGGTGGTAATGTGGTGGTGACTGAGGACCTAGTAGCACGGTTGTATTTTGTTGGTTTTCGGAATGCGGCCAGGATTAAGTGGGCCGTGGCGGGGGGATGGTGTGGGGGCTCTCGTTGTGTCGGTAAAGGTGAAATTCTTGGACTGCCACCAGACGAACCAATGTAAAGGCATTTGCCAAGAATGTTTTCCCTGTTGGAGGAGGAGGGGGATGTTTTTGAGGCACTACGTGTCCTCTCCACGTGTCCGTGGTTATATGCACCTTTACAGTAACCGCGTTGGTGGGAAATGGCCTCGCCGCTATCATGTCTTTGGGAAGCCTCTGTTTCCACACCCCAGAGACATACCATTAGCAGCGGTATAGGCAGAGGCCAGAATTCGTAACATTTCAGCCGTAGCATTAGGACAGGCCCCACTAACATATCACTAGCAGCATTATAGGAGGAGCGCAGTCTTCGTTCCATGTCAGCAATAGTAGCACTCAAGACAGGCCCCAGTAACAATTCCGAAGCAGTATAGCGGGAGCGCAGTCTTCGTTCCATGTCAGCAATAGTAGCACTCAAGACAGGCCCCAGTAACAATTCCGAAGCAGTATAGCGGGAGCGCAGTTTTCGTTCCATGTCAGCAATAGTAGCACTCAAGACAGGCCCCAGTAACAATTCCGAAGCAGTATAGCGGGAGCGCAGTCTTCGTTCCATGTCAGCAATAGTAGCACTCAAGACAGGCCCCAGTAACAATTCCGAAGCAGTATAGCGGGAGCGCAGTCTTCGTTCCATGTCAGCAATAGTAGCACTCAAGACAGGCCCCAGTAACAATTCCGAAGCAGTATAGCGGGAGCGCAGTCTTCGTTCCATGTCAGCAATAGTAGCACTCAAGACAGGCCCCAGTAACAATTCCGAAGCAGTATAGCGAGAGCGCAGTCTTCGTTCCATGTCAGTAGCCTTAGTATAGCCAAGGCCCAAGTTACATTTATGTAGCTAAAGTGTAGGCCAACCCCACACACCTTTCTGTACCATGAGTGCAGGCGAAGAACATACAAATTGCTATGATTACACTGTAGGTGAGGGCCCCAAAAATTTGGTGTACCAACAGTACTAATGTACCTCAGTAAAAATTGGCCATGCCCAACCAAGATGGCAGGTGAATCGCTTTGGTTAATGTGGCTTAAGTGGTAACTAGGCCTGGAGGCAGCCCAGTGTAACGAAAAATTGGTTCAAGTTAAAGTTCCAACGCTTTTAAGCGCATTGAAACTTATAAAAATTGTTCAGAAAAATTATTTGAGTGAGCCTTGTGGCCCTAAGAAAAATTGCCCGTTCAGCGTGATTACGTGAGGTTTCAGGAGGAGGAGCAGGAGGAGGAGGAGGAATATTAGACACAGATTGATGAAGCAGAAATGTCCCCGTTTTGGATGGTGAGAGAGAACGTAGCTTCCATCCGCGGGTGCAGCCTACGTATTGCTTACGTATTGCTGCTGTCCGCTGGTGGAGAACAGAAGTCTGGGGAAATCCAGCCTTTGTTCATCTTGATGAGTGTTAGCCTGTCGGCACTGTCGGTTGACAAGCGGCTACGCTTATCTGTGATGATTCCCCCAGCCGCACTAAACACCCTCTCCGACAAGACGCTAGCCGCAGGACAAGCAAGCACCTCCAGGGCATACAGCGCTAGTTCAGGCCACGTGTCCAGCTTCGACACCCAGTAGTTGTAGGGGGCAGAGGCGTCACCAAGGATGGTCGTGCGATCCGCTACGTACTCCCTCACCATCCTTTTACAGTGCTCCCGCCGACTCAGCCGTGACTGGGGAGCGGTGACACAGTCTTGGTGGGGAGCCATAAAGCTGGCCAGGCCCTTAAAGACTGTTGCACTGCCTGGGATGTACATGCTGCTCTATCTACGCACATCCCCTGCTACCTTGCCCTCGGTACTGCGCCTTCTGCCACTAGCGCTGTCGGCTGGGAATTTTACCATCAGCTTGTCCGCCAGGGTCCTGTGGTATAGCAACACTCTCGAACCCCTTTCCTCTTCGGGAATCAGAGTGGGCAGGTTCTCCTTATACCGTGGATCGAGCAGTGTGTACACCCAGTAATCCGTCGTGGCCAGAATGCGTGCAACGCGAGGGTCACGAGAAAGGCATCCTAACATGAAGTCAGCCATGTGTGCCAGGGTACCTGTACGCAACACATGGCTGTCGTCACTAGGAAGATCACTTTCAGGATCCTCCTCCTCCTCCTCAGGCCATACACGCTGAAAGGATGACAGGCAATCAGCCGGTGTACCGTCAGCAGCGGCCCAAGCTGTCTCTTCCCCCTCCTCCTCATCCTCCTCATGCTCCTCCTCCTCCTGTACGCGCTGAGAAATAGACAGGAGGGTGCCCTGACTATCCAGCGGCATACTGTCTTCCCCCGCCCCCGTTTCCGAGCGCAAAGCAGCTGCCTTTATGGTTTGCAGGGAATTTCTCAAGATGCATAGCAGAGGAATGGTGACGCTAATGATTGTAGCATCGCCGCTCACCACCTGGGTAGACTCCTCAAAATTACCAAGGACATGGCAGATGTCTGCCAACCAGGCCCACTCTTCTGAAAGGAATTGAGGAGGCTGACTCCCACTGCGCCGCCCATGTTGGAGTTGGTATTCGACTATAGCTCTACGCTGTTCATAGAGCCTGGCCAACATGTGGAGCGTAGAGTTCCACCGTGTGGGCACGTCGCACAGCAGTCGGTGCACTGGCAGCTTAAAGTGATGTTGCAGGGTGCGCAGGGTGGCAGCGTCCGTGTGGGACTTGCGAAAATGTGCACAGAGCCGGCGCGCCTTTACGAGCAGGTCTGACAAGCGTGGGTAGCTTTTCAGAAAGCGCTGAACCACCAAATTAAAGACGTGGGCCAGGCATGGCACGTGCGTGAGGCTGCCGAGCTGCAGAGCCACCACCAGGTTACGGCCGTTGTCACACACGACCATGCCCGGTTGGAGGCTCAGCGGCGCAAGCCAGCGGTCGGTCTGCTGTGTCAGACCCTGCAGCAGTTCGTGGGCCGTGTGCCTCTTATCGCCTAAGCTGAGTAGTTTCAGCACGGCCTGCTGACGCTTGCCCACCGCTGTGCTGCCACACCGCGCGACACCGACTGCTGGCGACATGCTGCTGCTAACACATCTTGATTGCGAGACAGAGGAGGAGGAGGAGGAGGAGGGTGCTT
This sequence comes from Eleutherodactylus coqui, assembly GCF_035609145.1. Lineage (NCBI taxonomy): Eukaryota > Metazoa > Chordata > Amphibia > Anura > Eleutherodactylidae > Eleutherodactylus > Eleutherodactylus coqui. The sequence goes on from NC_089837.1 coordinate 308,166,765, forward strand.
TAGTGGAGGAAGCATACACCTCCGCAGATACCACCACCGAGCTGGGGCCCGCAATTCTGGGGGTGGGTAGGACGTGAGCGGTCCCGGGCTCTGACTCTGTCCCAGCCTCCACTAAATTCACCCAATGTGCCGACAGGGAGATGTAGTGGCCCTGCCCGCCTGTGCTTGTCCACGTGTCCGTAGTTAAGTGGACCGTGGCAGTAACCGCGTTGGTGAGGGCGCGTACAATGTTGCGGGAGACGTGGTCGTGCAGGGCTGGGACGGCACATCGGGAAAAGTAGTGGCGACTGGGAACTGAGTAGCGCGGGGCCGCCGCCTCCATGATACTTTTGAAGGACTCCGTTTCCACAACTCTATACGGCAGCATCTCAAGGCTGATGAATTTTGCTATGCAGACGGTTAACGTTTGAGCGTGCGGGTGCGTGGCGGCGTACTTGCGCTTGCGCTCCAACAGTTGCGCAAGCGACGGCTGGACGGTGCGCTGAACTACACTGCTGGATGGGGCCGAGGACAGCGGAGGTGAGGGTGTGGGTGCAGGCCAGGAGACGGTAGTGCCTGTGTCCTGAGAGGGGGGTTGCATCTCAGTGGCAGGTTGGGGCACAGGGGGAGAGGCAGGGGTGCAAACCGGAGGCGCTGAACGGCCTTCGTCCCACCTTGCGGGGTGCTTGGCCATCATATGTCTGCGCATGGTGGTGGTGGTGAGGCTGTTGGTGTTGGCTCCCCGGCTGAGCTTTGCGCGACAAAGGTTGCACACCACTGTTCGTCGGTCGTCAGGCGTCTCTGTGAAAAACTGCCAGACCTTAGAGCACCTCGGCCTCTGCAGGGTGGCATGGCGCGAGGGGGCCCTTTGGGAAACAGTTGGTGGATTATTCGGTCTGGCCCTGCCTCTACCCCTGGCCACCGCACTGCCTCTTGCAACCTGCCCTGCTGATGCCCTTGACTCCCCCTCTGAAGACCTGTCCTCCTGAGTAAGCGTTGCACACCAGGTGGGGTCAGTCACCTCATCGTCCTGCTGCTCTTCCTCCGAATCCTCTGTGCGCTGCTCCCTCGGACTTACTGCCCTTACTACTACCTCACTGCAAGACAACTGTGTCTGATCGTCATCGTCCTCCTCACCCACAGAAAGTTGTTGAGACAGTTGGCGGAAGTCCCCAGCCTCTTCCCCCGGACCCCGGGAACTTTCGAATGGTTGGGCATCAGTGACGATAAACTCCTCTGGTGGGAGAGGAACCGCTGCTGCCCAATCTAAGCAGGGGCCCGAGAACAGTTCCTGGGAGTGCTCCCGCTCCTGAGCAGGTGTTATTGTAGTGGAGTGAGGAGGCTGGGAGGAAGGAGGAGCAGCAGACAGAGGATTCGGATTGGCAGCAGTGGACGGCGCAGAACTGCGGGTAGACGATAGGTTGCTCGAAGCACTTTCTGCCATCCAGGACAGGACCTGCTCACACTGCTCATTTTCTAATAACCGTCTCCCGCGTGGACCCATTAATTGGGCGATGAATGTGGGGACGCCAGAAACGTGCCTCTCTCCTAATCGCGCAGCAGTCGGCTGCGACACACCTGGATCAGGAGCTTGGCCTGTGCCCACACCCTGACTTGGCCCTCCGCGTCCTCGGCCGCGTCCACGTCCTCTAGGCCTACCCCTACCCCTCAGCATGCTGTATTACCAGTGATTTGATTTCACAGGCAGGAAATAAATTGGCGCAAGACTGCAGGCCAAATATAATTTTTTACCTTTTTTGAAAACGAAAGGCCCCACTGCCTCTAGTGAATGAATAATCTAAGTTTAATAACTGTGCTGTTTTCCTGCTAATGTGTCACAGAACGTGAGGGTAGCAGAGTTATTAACTGTGGCAGAGCAGGTATTTTATTTCCCAATTAAGGAAAGCAAATGGCGAAGCCAGGAGTAAAACGTAGCTGGGTGCGTATGATTTTTAAAGGTGTCACACGCAGCCGACACGTGTCCACCGCCCTTAGGACGGACAGAGGCCGGACAAATAGAATTATTTTCCGTTTTTTGGCACCAAAAGGCAGCACTGCGTATATTCTATGAACATGAGAAGTTTAATAACTGTGCTGTGTCCCTGCTAATGTGTCACAGAACGTGAGGGTAGCAGAGTTATTAACTGTGGCAGAGCAGGTATTTTTTTTCCCAATTAAGGAAAGCAAATGGCGAAGCCAGGAGTAAAACGTAGCTGGGTGCGTATGATTTTTAAAGGTGTCACACGCAGCCGACACGTGTCCACCGCCCTTAGGACGGACAGAGGCCGGACAAATAGAATTATTTTCCGTTTTTTGGCACCAAAAGGCAGCACTGCGTATATTCTATGAACATGAGAAGTTTAATAACTGTGCTGTGTCCCTGCTAATGTGTCACAGAACGTGAGGGTAGCAGAGTTATTAACTGTGGCAGAGCAGGTATTTTTTTTCCCAATTAAGGAAAGCAAATGGCGAAGCCAGGAGTAAAACGTAGCTGGGTGCGTATGATTTTTAAAGGTGTCACACGCAGCCGACACGTGTCCACCGCCCTTAGGACGGACAGAGGCCGGACAAATAGAATTATTTTCCGTTTTTTGGCACCAAAAGGCAGCACTGCGTATATTCTATGAACATGAGAAGTTTAATAACTGTGCTGTGTCCCTGCTAATGTGTCACAGAACGTGAGGGTAGCAGAGTTATTAACTGTGGCAGAGCAGGTATTTTTTTTCCCAATTAAGGAAAGCAAATGGCGAAGCCAGGAGTAAAACGTAGCTGGGTGCGTATGATTTTTAAAGGTGTCACACGCAGCCGACACGTGTCCACCGCCCTTAGGACGGACAGAGGCCGGACAAATAGAATTATTTTCCGTTTTTTGGCACCAAAAGGCAGCACTGCGTATATTCTATGAACATCAGAAGTTTAATAACTGTGCTGTGTCCCTGCTAATGTGTCACAGAACGTGAGGGTAGCAGAGTTATTAACTGTGGCAGAGCAGGTATTTTTTTTCCCAATTAAGGAAAGCAAATGGCGAAGCCAGGAGTAAAACGTAGCTGGGTGCGTATGATTTTTAAAGGTGTCTCACGCAGCCGACACGTGTCCACCGCCCTTAGGACGGACAGAGGCAGGACAAATAGAATTATTTTCACTTGTTTTACAAGCAAAAGGCAGCACTGCGTATATTCAATGAATAATAACTGTGTTGTGGCCCTGCCTATACAATTCTTTCCCTGCAGTATCAATGGAGGGTGCAATGCTCTGCAGAAGCGATTTTGAGAAGCAAAAAAAAATGCAGCACAGCTAACAGCAGCCTGGACAGTACTGCACACGGATAAATATGGCCCTAGAAAGGACCGTTGAGGTTCTTGAAGGCTACACTCACTCCTAACACTCTCCCTGCCTATGCAGCACTTCTGTCCCTAATGCCAGGTGCAACGGTCTGCAGAGGCGATTTTGAGAAAAAAAAAATTGCCACTGCTAACAGCAGCCAACACACAGCTATCAGTGGCCCTAATAAGGACCTTTGGGGGGTCTTGAAGCCTACACTAACTACCAATTCTTTCCCTACAGCAGCTCCGGTACAAACAGCACTGTCCCTCATCTAACTCACACCGCATCTGAGGCGAACCGCGGGAGGGGCCGACTTTTATGTTCGGGTGACACCTGATCTTCCCAGCCACTCACAGCAGGGGGGTGGTATAGGGCTTGAACGTCACAGGGGGAAGTTGTAATGCCTTCCCTGTCTTTCAATTGGCCAGAAAAGCGCGCTAACGTCTCAGGGAAGGAAGTGAAAATAACCAGAACACCGCATGGTGTTCGTTACGAATAACGAACATCCCGAACACCCTAATATTCGCACGAATATCAAGCTCGGAAGAACACGTTCGCTCATCTCTAATCACTACCCCTGACAGTTCCTACGCTGTTGAAATATAAGTCAAAATCGGATCCAAAGTATACTATAAAGGAGCTAGTAAAGGTAGAACATGCAAAATGGGCAATTAAAAATTCAGATACCATCCTAAAAAGGACAAACATGCCTAGAACTGGCTGGGATGCTTGGATGCAGAAAAGTGGCAAAAAGTTTGCAGAGAAGGAAAGTCGATGGACAGAGAAACATGGTTATATAAAACAAATTGAAGCTTGGATTTACACAGCAGAAAAATTCAATTCCCTTAATAATCACAGTGATAAAGAAGAAGCTAAGATGAGAAAGCAAAAGGGAAGTAGAGCAGAATAATTCTTAGAGGATTCCTTAGTATCATCTGACCTTTCATCCTTTGGTCATTTGACTGACCGAGGATCTAGTGTTTGGTTGCTGACTGTGCACAGTCCAACAAGGCCAACACACCAAGTTGCACGTGTCACCCCCAGTTTATAGTAGTACACTCTCTACAGATTATGATAATTTGCTTTCGCTACTTAGTGACCTTTCTCTTTGTACTCCATGGCTGAAGCAGTACCCTCAATTTTCTGTAGGTAAACTGGGTAGTTTTATTTCAGCTGATCAGGAAGGCAGGCATGGGTTAGGGTCTTAGTGCGTTGACATAAATGCACAGCAAATTACTAACTAAGGGGGCATTCAGATGAGTGTGGTTTACACGCTACTACAACAATGTGTAAAACATGCTGCTGACATGCAGGAATTCTGCAGTGAATGAGCTGTTCCATGCTCCATGGAGCAGCCCATTCACATGTCCGGGCTGCAAGCAAAGTGCTGCCGTGGCTCCCATAGCAATGGACAGCACCTCAGCATGGAGCTGACAGGCTAGTCAACACTCACTGTCCTATCTTTTTTACCAGCGCAGATTCTGCGCTGATAAAAAAAAAGCTCTGTGTGAGCACTTCCATAGCAACCTAGTGGTTGCTATAGAGGCGTGGTTTAAACTTTGCTGTAACAGCGTGTAAACCACACTCATCTGAATACACCCTATGGGTGCATTCAGATGAGCGTGGTTTACATACTGCTACAGCAACATGTAAACCAGGCTGCTGACATGCAGGAATTATGTGGTGAACGAGCTGCTCTGTGCTCCACGGAGACAAACTTCAGAGAAGAGTTACCAAGATGGTGAGCGGTCTGCAAATCATGTACTATGAGGAATGGTTAAAGGATCTGGGAATGTTTAGCTTGCAAAAAAGAAGGCCGAGAGGAAACCTAATAGCTGTCTACAAATATCTGAAGGGCTGTCACAGTGCAGAGGGATCAGCCCTGTTCTTATTTGTACAAGGAAAGACTAGAAGCAATGGGATGAAACGGAAAGGGAGGAGACACAGATTAGATATTAGAAAAAACTTTCTGACAGTGAGGGTGATCAATAAGTGGAACAGGTTACCACGGGAAGTGGTGAATTCTCCTTCGAAGGAAGTGTTCAAACAAAAGCTGGACAAATATCTCTTTGCAATGATTTAGTTAAACCTGCACTGAGCAGGGGGTTGGACCCGATGACCCTGGAGGTCTCTTCCAAATTTACCATTCTATGATTCTATGTTATTTGTGCTGGCTATAATTTAATTAATAAAGAAGAAATGTGTTTTTATGCACTTTAGATTACAAGGGTTGCGCCCATGCTCCATCATTTTCTCCTTTTTACAATTAAGCATTTCTTTGCCCCATTACCTATGGTGACGGATACTGATCTGGCAGCACTCTACTAACTATTCTACAAAAAACTATTCTGAATATTAGGATCACATCCCTAATAGGTGTCGTTCCACCCTTCTCTTGAATTTAATGTAGAGTAACTGGGGCTCAGTCTCTTTTTGACACACCCAGGACACATCATTCCCCTTCTTTTTCTTAAAGTGCCCATACATTAAACAAAAGTTGATTGAAGTGGACAATTTCAACCACAACTATCCATCATCAAGCAAAATTTAATTTAAGGCTGCCATCATCTGCAAAGAAGTCAGTTGTGTTCGGAGATGGATTGGGAAATTAAAGTGGCCCTGAACAAAATGTACAAAGTGCCCCCATGTTACTAATAGGCCCAAATCAACAGCAGGTGGGGCTTAGCCAAGTAAGTAGAGGTCAGCAAATCACCTGCCGCAGCCACAGAGGTTATAGGAAGGAAGAAGCCCATGTGCATAGCTCAACCCAGAAAATTTACTATGAAGCATAGAAGATGTTAGAACTGGAGGTATGCATTAAGGTTCCACCTATTTCTAACCCGTTAAGCTTGACGTAGAGTAACATCATAGACTGGCTTGTCTTTAGCTTCTATGACAGACATTTATGTCATAGGTCCTGTGCCCAGCCGAGCTCTATGTTAACTGACAGCCAAGCTCTCGCTGCAATGGCAAGGATCAGAAAGACTAGCACATCAGCACTGTGAAAATATCCCTATGATAGGGACTATGGATAGAATGGGCTTAGGCAGGGCCTATTGAGGATGCTGATGGTGGCCATCTTTACCATATAAATTAGAGCTCCACCAGAACAGTAGAGTGTCAGCAGCACCAGAGCAGTATCAGTGTGTGCAGCACACAAAATAAAGAGATGTGACGCAGCACTGTGTGGAGCTAGCCACTAGTGATCGGAGGACTGTGAAAAATGTGGTGGTGGCAACTGTGAGGGACAAGCAGCACAAGTGTACTGTCCCAATGGCCAGGGGCCAAAAACATTAAGCTGTGTGGAAGGAGACAGGTTCTCTCTTCCCATCGGGGACTTGGTCTCCAAAGATGATATCACCGTGGATCCAGATATAGAGCTTCAGGACTTGCAAGACCGGTCCAACGACTGTTTAGTGTGCCCTCACTAAGGGACTATGATAAACACATATGGATGTTGGGATTACCTTCCCTATGGGATGGTAGTTAGTCAGAATGCGCGACACTTTATTACAAGAGAGTTTTACATTCATTTAATAAGTGATGTGACGTGTTAAACATGTTCTAATGGGGTTTAGTATAAAAATGATGATATGACAAGTGATATGCCGATTGTACCAGGGATGGCAAGGCACTTCGGGGTAGCAGCGCTATGCCAAATTATGGTGTATATGAGACTAAAATGTGCTGTACATGTCATTTTGCACATAGGTGCTTCGAGTCCCCAGTGACGTGGGACTCTGAAATTGGTAATGTACTCTGGCACCTACAATGCGTGTGGCCGCAATGTTAGTCATGCTGTGGAGCTACAAGTACAACGATAAATATGGAATGCTGCTAGGACAGTGTTTAGTAATCATCACATTTCTCTTTCCAGGTGCAAAAGATCTGCCCTAACTGCATAATGAAATGGGATTATACAGCAATGCGCGAAAGTATTGCAGCATAATTTCCAGCTACATTCAAAAAAAGAATTGGTGCTTTGCTATATTATGAAAGACCAATAGTGCAAGAGTTATGAAATATTAAATTAGTTGAATTGAAAATACATGTTTTTGAAAACATAAGTAGAAAACATTAAAAAACTAAAATAACCTAAGGGCGGCCATTGACTTCCCTGCTGGTAGGATTCTACTCTGCACGTATCAAGCTCTCAGTTTGTTCTGAGATGTACTGCAGGAGCTTGTCAAAACTGGCCACACTCCTGTTAAGCTACTGTACATGTAGACCTTATCAGGGTGCTCACGAAGCTCCAGGTACAGAGTGGAATTGATGCCATGATTTACCCTGGCAGAAGTCATGGGGTAGACACAATATTGGCATTGATGACTCCTTTCCAAGGAAGTAAAAAAAGAGGACAACTTATCCATTAAAAGCAGAATATGATGGATACAAAAGAGAAATGGACAGAAACAAACTCTTTGCTTTTATAACAGATCTGCATTTATTTCTTGTTGTCTGTTAAATAGTTGGAACGTGTTGAAAAATGGAAAGCGAAATGCAGAAATGAACGAGTTTTAAATAGGATGCAAAGATGAAATTCAGAAGGCTCAAATTTTTAGGTTGGCCCCATGTCCTTTCCACAGGTGAACACATTCTTCATACATAGGCTCAGGCAACTAACCATTTTTTTAAGCCTTGACCTCTGTTTTCGTCAATCAGTGGGTGTTCAGTCTGAACAGAATGTCTAATAAGATAAATTTGTTTTTTCATACATGACAAGAAAATCCTGTGACTTCACACTATATGATAAATAATGCTCACTAATAGAGATGAGCGAGCACCAAAATGCTCGGGTGCTCGTTACTCGGGACGAAATTTTCGCGATGCTCCAGGGTTCGTTTCGAGTAACGAACCCCATTGAAGTCAATGAGCGACACGAGCATTTTTGTATATCGCCGATGCTCGCTAAGGTTTCCATCTGTGAAAATCTGGGCAATTCAAGAAAGTGATGGGAATGACACAGCAACGGATAGGGCAGGCGAGGGGCTACATGTTGGGCTGCATCTCAAGTTCCCAGGTCCCACTATTAAGCCACAATAGCGGCAAGAGTGCCCCCCCCAACAATTTTTACTTCTGAAAAGCCCTCATTAGCAATGCATACCTTAGCTAAGCACCACACTACCTCCAACAAAGCACAATCACTGCCTGGATGACACTCCGCTGCCACTTCTCCTGGGTTACATGCTGCCCAACCCCCCCCCCCCGCACGACCCAGTGTCCACAGCGCACACCAAAGTGTCCCTGCGCAGCCTTCAGATGCCCTCATGCCACACCACCCTCATGTCTATTTATAAGTGCGTCTGCCATGAAGAGGAACTGCAGGCACACACTGCAGAGGGCTGGCACGGCTAGGCAGCGACCCTCTTTAAAAGGGGTGGGGCGATAGCCCACAATGCTGTACAGAAGCAATGAGAAATATAATCCTGTGCCACCACCATCAGGAGCTGCACACGTGGGCATAGCAATGGGGAACCTATGTGCCACACACTATTCATTCTGTCAAGGTGTCTGCATGCCCCAGTCAGACCGCGGTTTTTTATAAATAGTCACAGGCAGGTACAACTCCGCAATGGGAATTCCGTGTGCACCCACAGCCTGGGTGGCTCCCTGGAACCCACCGGCTGTACATAAATGTAACCCATTGCAGTGCCCTGGACAGCAGAGCTAATGTCAGATTAAATGCAGGTGGGCTTCGGCCCACACTGCATGCCCCAACCTGACCGGGGTTTTTAATTCATAGACACAGGCAGGTACAACTCCCTATTGTGAAGTCCCTGTGGACCGACAGCATGCGTGGGTGCCAGGAAGCCACCGGCGGTACATAAATATATCCCATTGCATTGCCCATCACAGCTGAGGTAATGTCATGTTTAATGCAGGTGGGCTTTGGCCCACACTGCATGCCCCAGTCAGACTGGGGTTCTTTATAAGTAGACACAGGCAGGTACAACTCCCTATTGTGAAGTCCCTGTGGACCGACAGTACGCGTGGGTGCCAGGAAGCCACCGGCGGTACATAAATAAATCCCATTGCATTGCCCAGCACAGCTGAGGTAATATCATGTTTAATGCAGTTAGGCTTCGGCCCACACTGCATGACCCAGTCAGACTGGGGTTCTTTAGAAGTGGACACATGCAGTTACAACTCCGTGTGGACCGACAGCATGGGTGGCTCCCTGGAACCCACCGACGGTACATAAATATATCCCATTGCAGTGCCCATCACAGCTGAGGTAATGTCATGTTTAATGCAGGTAGGCTTCGGCCCACACTGCATGACCCAGTCAGACTGGGGTTCTTTAGAAGTGGACACATGCAGTTACAACTCCGTGTGGACCGACAGCATGGGTGGCTCCCTGGAACCCACCGGCGGTACATAAATATATCCCATTGCAGTGCCCAGCACAACTGATGTAACGTCAGCTTTAATGCAGGTGGGCAAAAAATTTATTGGATTACACTGTAGGCGAGGGCCCCAAAAAATTGGTGTACCAACAGTACTAATGTACGTCAGAAAAATTGCCCATGCCCAGCCAAGAGGGCAGGTGAAACCCATTAATCGCTTTGGTTAATGTGGCTTAATTTGTAACTAGGCCTGGAGGCAGCCCAGTTAAAATAAAAATTGGTTCAGGTGCAAGTTTCAACGCTTTAATGAGCATTGAAACGTATAAAAATTGTTTACAAAAATTATATGACTGAGCCTTGTGGGCCTAAGAAAAATTGCCCGTTCGGCGTGATTACATAAGGTTTCAGGAGGAGGAGCAGGAGGAGGAGGATGAATATTATACACAGATTGATGAAGCTAAAAGGTCCACGTTTTTGATGGTGATAGAGAACAATGCTTCCATCCGCGGGTGCAGTCTACGTATTGTTTAGGTATCGCTGCTGTCCGCTGGTGGAGAAGAGAAGTCTGGGAAGGTCCAGGCTTTGTTCATCTTGATGAGTGTAAGCCTGTCGGCACTGTCGGTTGACAGGCGGGTACGCTCATCCGCGATGATTCCCCCAGCCGCACTAAACACCCTCTCTGACAAGGCGCTAGCCGCAGGACAAGCAAGCACCTCCAGGGCATACAGCGCGAGTTCAGGCCACGTGTCCAGCTTTGACACCCAGTAGTTGTAGGGGGCAGAGGCGTCACGGAGGACGGTCGTGCGATCGGCTACGTACTCCCTCACCATCCTTTTACAGTGCTCCCGCAAACTCAGCCTTGACTGGGTAGCGGTGACATAGTCTTGCTGGGGAGCCAGAAAGCTGTCAAAGGCCTTAGAGAGTGTTCCCCTGACTGTGCTGTACATGCTGCCTGATCTCCGTGCCTCCCCTGCTACCTGGCCCTCAGAACTGCGCCTTCGGCCACTAGCGCTGTCGGATGGGAATTTTACCATCAGTTTGTCCGCCAGGGTCCTGTGGTATAGCATCACTCTCGAACCCCTTTCCTCTTCGGGAATGAGAGTGGAAAGGTTCTCCTTATACCGTGGGTCGAGCAGTGTGTACACCCAGTAATCTATAGTGGCCAGAATGCGTGTAACGCGAGGGTCACGAGAAAGGCATCCTAACATGAAGTCAGCCATATATGCCAGGGTACCTGTACGCAACACATGGCTGTCCTCACTAGGAAGATCACTTTCAGGATCCTCCTCCTCCTCCTCAGGCCATACACGCTGAAAGGATGACAGGCAAGCAGCATGGGTACCCTCAGCAGTGGGCCAAGCTGTCTCTTCCCCCTCCTCCTCATCCTCCTCATGCTCCTCCTCCTCCTCCTCCTCAACGCGCTGAGATATAGACAGGAGGGTGCTCTGACTATCCAGCGACATACTGACTTCCCCCGCCTCTGTTTCCGAGCGCAAAGTGTCTGCCTTTATGCTTTGCAGGGAACTTCTCAAGAGGCATAGCAGAGGAATGGTGACGCTAATGATTGCAGCATCGCCACTCACCATCTGGGTAGACTCCTCAAAGTTTCCAAGGACCTGGCAGATGTCTGCCAACCAGGACCACTCTTCTGTAAAGAATTGAGGAGGCTGACTCCCACTGCGCCGCCCATGTTGGAGTTGGTATTCCACAATAGCTCTACGCTGCTCATAGAGCCTGGCCAACATGTGGAGCGTAGAGTTCCACCGTGTGGGCACGTCGCACAGCAGTCGGTGCACTGGCAGATTAAACCGATGTTGCAGGGTGCGCAGGGTGGCAGCGTCCGTGTGGGACTTGCGGAAATGTGCGCAGGGTCGGCGCACCTTTCCGAGCAGGTCTGACAAGCATGGGTAGCTTTTCAGAAAGCGCTGAACCACCAAATTAAAGACGTGGGCCAGGCATGGCACGTGCGTGAGGCTGCCGAGCTGCAGAGCCGCCACCAGGTTACGGCCGTTGTCACACACGACCATGCCCGGTTGGAGGCTCAGCGGCGCAAGCCAGCGGTCGGTCTGCTCTGTCAGACCCTGCAGCAGTTCGTGGGCCGTGTGCCTCTTCTCTCCTAAGCTGAGTAGTTTCAGCACGGCCTGCTGACGCTTGCCCACCGCTGTGCTGCCGTGCCGCGCGACACCGACTGCTCGCGTCGTGCTGCTGACACATCTTGATTGCGAGACAGAGGTTGCGTAGGAGGAGGAGGGTGGTTTAGTGGAGGAAGCATACACCGCCGCAGATACCACCACCGAGCTGGGGCCCGCAATTCTGGGGGTGGGTAGGACGTGAGCGGTCCCAGGTTCTGACTCTGTCCCAGCCTCCACTAAATTCACCCAATGTGCCGTCAGGGAGATATAGTGGCCCTGCCCGCCTGTGCTTGTCCACGTGTCCGTTGCTAAGTGGACCTTGCCAGTAACCGCGTTGGTGAGGGCGCGTACAATATTGCGAGAGACGTGGTCGTGCAGGGCTGGGACGGCACATCGAGAAAAGTAGTGGCAACTGGGAACTGAGTAGCGCGGGGCCGCCGCCGCCATCATACCTTTGAAAGCCTCAGTTTCCACAACCGTATATGGCAGCATCTCCAGGCTGATATATTTGGCTATGTGCACGTTTAACGCTGAGCGTGCGGGTGCGTGGCGGCGTACTTGCGCTTGCGCTCCAACACTTGTGCTAGCGACGGCTGGACGGTGCGCTGAGAGACATTGGTGGATGGGGCCGAGGACAGCGGACGTGAGGGTGTGGGTGCAGGCCAGGAGACGGTAGTGCCTGTGTCCTGAGAGGGGGGTTGGATCTCAGTGCAGGTTGGGGCACAGGGGGAGAGGCAGCGGTGCAAACCGGAGGCGGTGAACGGCCTTCGTCCCACCTTGTGGGGTGCTTGGCCATCATATGTCTGCGCATGCTGGTGGTGGTGAGGCTGGTGGTGGTGGCTCCCCGGCTGATCTTGGCGCGACAAAGGTTGCACACCACTGTTCGTCAGTCGTCTGCACTCTCAGTGAAAATCTGCTAGACCTTTGAGTACCTCGGCCTCTGCAGGGTGGCATGGCGCAAGGGGGCGCTTTGGGAAACAGTTGGTGGATTATTCGGTCTGGCCCTGCCTCTACCCCTGGCCACCGCACTGCCTCTTCCAACCTGCCCTGCTGCTGCACTTGCCTCCCCCTCTGAAGACCTGTCCTCAGTAGGCGTAGCAAACCAGGTGGGCTCAGTCACCTCATCGTCCTGCTGCTCTTCCTCCGAATCCTCTGTGCGCTCCTCCTTCGGACTTACTCCAATTACTGCTACCTGAGTGATAGACAACTGTGTCTCATCGTCATCGTCTTCCTCACCCACTGAAAGCTCTTGAGACAGTTGCCGGACGTCCCCAGCCTCATCCCCCGGACCCCGGGAACTTTCCAAAGGTTGGGCATCGGTCACGACAAACTCCTCCAGTGGGAGAGGATTCGGAACCATTGCTGCCCATTCTGGGCAGGGGCCCGAGAACAGTTCCTGGGAGTCTGCCTGCTCCTCAGAATGTGTCATTGTAATGGAGTGAGGAGGCTGGGAGGAAGGAGGAGCAGCAGCCAGAGGATTCAGAGTTGCAGCAGTGGACGGCGCAGAATTCTGGGTGGTCGATAGATTGCTGGATGCACTTTCTGCCATCCACGACAGGACCTGCTCACACTGCTCATTTTCTAATAAAGGTCTACCGCGTGGACCCATTAATTGTGAGATGAATGTGGGGACGCCAGAAACGTGCCTCTCTCCTAATCCCGCAGCAGTCGGCTGCGATACACCTGGATCAGGAGCTCGGCCTGTGCCCACACCCTGACTTGGGCCTCCGCGTCCTCGCCCGCATGCTGTATTACCAGTAGCGCAGAAACAGAACGCTGTAATTAAATGTGCCGCTTATTGGCCTGTGGTTGGAGGCTGACTTCCCTAACGGAACGCACAGCAGAGCCAGGAAACAATTTTGCGCACGCCTGTAGTGAGACGTAGGTGCGTATGACTGAGCTAGTGGAATTCACAGCGCAGAAGCAGTCAAGTGGCCAAAGGCCAGTAGTAGGCCTTAAGTATTTTGCTTCTATTTTTTTAAAATGCTGAGCTGATACAGCAGACAGATACTGTAGGCAGCGTATAATATTATGTATACTGTTTCCCTCTGGCGGGATGACGGCGGTGATGTAACAGAGACAGCAGAGCCAGGAAACAATTTTGTGCAAGCCTGCTGTAACGCTTAGCTGCATATTAATTAGGACTACTACCCCCAGCAGACACGCAGTAAACTGAAGACGGTCACAGGCAGCCTAAATATAGTATTTTTCCCCAATTTTTTTGAAAAAGTCCACTGCCTATATAGCCTGTATATCTCTTTCCCTGCCTCACCAGTACTGGCCCTATACTCTGTACAATGACTGCAGACTGAGGACGCAATGCTCTGCACGCCCAATATACAAAAAAAAATTGTGCAACACTGCTAAAAGCTGCCTCAACAGTACTGGACACGGTCAGATGTGGCCCTAAGAATGACCGTTGGGGTTCTTGAAGCCTAAAATCACTCCTAACGCTCTCCCTATAGCAGCTCCAGCATCAGCAGCACTTTCCCTGATGTCTGTCAGAATGCATCTGTGGCAAGCCGCGGGAGGGGCCGATTTATATACTCGGGTGACACCTGATCGCCCCAGCCACTCACTGCAGGGGGGTGGTATAGGGCTTGAACTTCGCAGGGGGAAGTTGTAATGCCGTCCCTGTCTTTCTATTGGCCAGAAAAGCGCGCTAACGTCTCAGAGATGAAAGTGAAAGTAACCCGAACATCGCGTGGTGCTCGCCTCTAGTAACGAGCATCTCGAACACGCTAATACTCGAACGAGTATCAAGCTCGGACGAGTACGTTCGCTCATCTCTACTCACTATCAATCATATGTTGCCGAGATGCAATAGAGAGTTGAACAATATCTACCAAGCTGCAAGCCTGCTGAATCTAGCAATAACTACCTTGTCAGTTACTCTTTGACAGAATTACTGATATGTAAATTTGTGCTGCAAATCTAGAGAGAAAATGTATGTCAGCCTCTTCATTGAGGTTTCAGATCAAGTAAATTAATAACATGTAAATTAAATAGAAATATTAAATGGCTACAGTTTTCTTGGCCTGATGTCTACATCACATTAGTATGTGCAAATATTATAGACATTTGTTATTTGGATGATATTTTATCATCATCTCTGAAATTAACAGAAGTCTGTCATTATAAGAATGAATGTTTAGTCTACTAAATATACTCATGAAGTCACAACATGGGGATTAACAAATGACTTGTAAATATGTACTTTGACTATGCCCCAGGTTAGTACTGAAGGTATCCCTTTCACTTCAACAGAACTCAGCCCACAGTACCAATGTGAGCTACTGCTGTCTGCAGAGGGACAAATGTCTTATTACTATTAGTCGTTTAGTCATTCACGAGCCTAAAGGCGAGCTCCCTCCATGTTTTTCGATTTTGCAATTGCTTAATACCCATGCCAATATCAGTTTTGACAACCATCGTGTCCTTTGGCGGCCAGGTCTTCTTTTGCCACTGATCTGTCCAAGCATTATAGATTTTTCAAGTGACTCTGCTCACATTACATGGCCACAATCCATGAGCCTGAGTCTGGTCATCTTCCCCTCCAGTGATATATCGGGTGGGGAATATGACCAGGACTTATATGATTCAAGACTTCTCGCCACCTTTCGCCAGCACCACAGCTCAAATGCATTAATCCTCCTTCTATCAGCTTTTTTTCACAGTTCAGCTTTCACATCCATGCATAGCTATGGCGTATACTATGGTTTGCATGATCCTGCATTTAGTTAATGTGCCGATATCCCTACTTTTCCAGATTTTGTCCATGATCAGCATTACACTTTGCTATCCTACGTTTTATCTCAGGCTTTGATTCTTCATCCTGGTCAATATTTGAACCAAAGAAGATGAAGTCTCACACGCATTCTATGGCCTCATTGTCGATTTTGATTGTTGATGTTTCTGCCACCTATTTTTACCCCGGTTTCCCATTTGCCTAGGTCCATTTTTTCCATGATCCCTTTCATTTTCCACATGACCACTTCCGCATATAGGTTAAACAAGAAGGGTGAGAGGATGCAGCCCTGTCGGATGCCTTTGCCGATCCTCATATTGTGTTCTCACAGTGACTTCTTGATTGGTATAAAGTGACTAGAGGGAAAAAACAGCTTTCTTGTTGTTTAGCAAGAGACTGAGGTTAAATTTCTGGGATCTGTGAATGTCATTCTGTCCTTTTTTTCATGAATATCTTGAGGAATGTTAGTGTATCTTGTTCTTTATAGGCAAGAATCACTGTATTAATATTTAAAAATGTTTGTACTGATTATTGTGCTGTTACAAATTGGAGATTTTTTTATGAGTATCCTGCTATTATATACTGTTTCTCCTATAATAAATTTAAAATGTATGTATAAATAGTTTTAGGCATTCATAAAAAAAATTCTACAAAATCCTATAGATATAAATATTGTCATATTTCAATAATAGTACCCTCTCTGTGGCTTCACTTAATAATAATGCTCCCTCTGTGCTGTGGCCCATCTTAGTAATAGTGGCCCCATAGTAGCCCCACTTAGTAATTTTGCTCCCTCTTAGTAATTGTGTCCCCTCTGTGGCTCCACTTAGTAATAGTGCCACCTCTGTTGTTCCAATTACTATTAGTTCCCCTTTTCCCCCAATTAGTAATAGTACCCCTTTTCCCCTACAGTGCACAACTCATTTACTCTCTCTTGAACTTCCAGCCTGGCAGTAAGGTTACATATTCTTCTTTTACTCACCGAGAAACAGCATACCCTGACTCCTCCCCCGTCTCCTGATATAAGAGTACAGTGTGTGCAGGAGACAAGGCAGGAGTCAGAAGAAAAAATGCATAGTGCACAGTGTCTAGAACTTTTATGCATGTAAAATAAGATGCTTGTCGCTTTGGTTCCTGAATGAAGGCCCAGAAACAGTTTTCCAGCAACAGCTTAACCACTTTTTTTATGGTTTGCTAATTAAGTAGGCTTCTCCCTCCTCTGGGCTCGTATGCAGCTGAACTAGCTGCACAGGTGGCATGTTCATCCTTGCATTGTTTTGTTGTGCGTATTAGTCCAAATTTAACTAGTTAACTCCATAATAAAATTCTTGCTTTGAATGGTAATAATAACAATATTAAAACCAATAAAAATCATACTAAAAACCGAGAAATAAAAATATATATAAATGAAATGCAATTTATATAGATATATATTTTTTGTAGCAGGGATTGTGGATTGTGCAAGGGTAACCTGGAATTGTCTAGCAATTTTTTTTACACTAATCTCAAAGATATCCTGACAACAATATTACTTTCAATGCTGTCTAAAAAATTAAATAAAGGAAAAAAATGCAATACTCCTCTTGTGTGACCGAGCAAAGAAAAAAAAAGTAAAATAAATCAAAACAACAAATAAATGACATCTCCTTGGGAAAATACTCTTCTTTTTCCTGCCTTCTTTCTGAAGGGAACAGGTTATGAAGATTGAATTTTACTTGATGGGACCCATCAGCCATGAAGGAACAAAATGAAAGTTGAATTGTATGCCAAGGCCAAATATTAAGAAAGAATATAACTTGCTTTGCCCTCTGCGTGAAACTTCCAAACACCATTATGGAGAACTTGAGGAGATGAATACTAAATATTGATTTATGGTGTCACAAGGCACTGTAAACATGCGGGGATGTAAAGCTTTAAAAATGTCCAGCTTTTACTGTGCATTATTATTTACAGCACCACAGATTAACTGTATACTTTTTATAATTTATTCTCTACACCTTTTATATTTACATTATAGGTGCCAGATATATTAGACTCTTGTGACTTTATAAGATTGTACATACATCTATTCAAGTGTGACTCTGCAAAAAATATGTTTTGGATAATCTATAGTATTGATTTATATATCCTGATATTAGGGTATAACAGGACAGCAGGGCAATAATAGGGTCAAAACTGTTCTTATCACCACTACCTATATTTTATTTAATTATAGTCCATAGGAAGATTTTAGCTATTACCAATAAAGGTAACGTTTTAATGATAGTTCTGTAATTTTGTTAGTTTTCCTTTTTTGACTTCCATGTGTGACTTTAGCCTGATTCTATAATTATTAGCAATTTCTTACCACAAATTTAAATGTACAGATGTATCACCACCATCCTTAAAGGATGGCATGCTACATTTGTATTGAGGACCACCAGGCACCACTTTGTGCTGCTTCACTAATTGGGTAGCGCAGCTGCTGTCATTCACTTTGAACAGCAGCTGTGCTATACAAAATGTGTAGCTGCACCAAGGCGTGACTAATTAATACAGTAACTTGCTAACACAAGATGCGTTAGAGCTATTACATCTGTATCTAAATCCAGGATGTGGAAGTAGGTATAATGGCACTGGATTCAAGATACGATGCAGCAGATGGAGTGACCAACAAATAAAAATAAACAATGGAATAACAATGGTTATGCTATTGAACTTGTACCTTTGATTCACGATATTCTATCAACTGATAATGCATAATAGTACCTTTCAATCTATATATTTGACTCTATACCGCTAGCAATACAGTCCCTTAAAAAATCACCATACAGAACCCACTCAATGCCTCTATGATTTAAGGCTCATGAATAGAGATGAGCGAATGTACTTGGTTCGGGTGTTTTTGGACCCGAGCACCGCTTTTTCTGAGTAACTGACTACTCGGACGAAAAGATTCGGGGGGCACCGGGGGGTGGCGTGGTGAAGCGGGGGATAGCAGTGGGGAACATTGGAGAGCTCTCCCCCCCCCCCCCCCACTCCCCTCTGCAACCCCCCGCGCACCTCCGGCGCCCCCCGAATTTTTTTGTCCGAGTACTCAGTTACTCGGAAAAAGCGGTGCTCGGGTCCAAAAACACCCGAACCGAGTACGTTCGCTCATCTCTACTCATGAACTTCTACCTGTTAAAATGTCTCAGTCCAG
The DNA here is from genome assembly GCF_035609145.1 of Eleutherodactylus coqui. Taxonomy (NCBI): domain Eukaryota; kingdom Metazoa; phylum Chordata; class Amphibia; order Anura; family Eleutherodactylidae; genus Eleutherodactylus; species Eleutherodactylus coqui. The sequence goes on from NC_089837.1 coordinate 308,185,476, forward strand.
AAACGGAGGCACGAGCAATAGAAGTTTGCTAAACAGTCCAGTCCCCTCAGAGACACACTTTATCTTCTGCAGCAGGCCTGCTGACTAATCCTGTGTAACTCTACTGGTGTGCTCACTCAGTGTTCTTTTAAGGCTGTCCTTACTTTCAATTTGTTGTGCAGAGGGCAAAGTTTTTATCAACCCCAGCAGTCCTGTGGTGGTGTTGCTTGGGGAGTTGGGGGTGCGCCTCTCTGCCTCCGCTCTCTGTCTTCTGGTCAGTGCCAGTCCAATCATCAGCCCTCCGAGTCACAGTGTTTCTGGTTGCCCTTGCTCACCGCAGCAGCTCTTGCCCTCCTACCCAATGACTTTTCTCTTCTTAAAGCACATCAGCCAGCAACTCCTGCAACGTTGCTTTTAGTCCCTATGCATCATCTGCACAGCAAGAATACCCCTTTTATGGCCAGGCATCATCCAATCAGCAAATGTCCATTGAACAAGCTCAGTTCTCCTGCACCAAAATTTGAAAGACATTCTTGCGCATCCTGTGATTTTGGCACAATTTATGATACATTTTCCAGCTTGTCTCCATTGCAACCTTAAACCTTTAGGGCGGGTCCCTCATATCTGCATAAACTCATACATAACTCATACAAACTGCATACATTTCATACAAACCTTATTGTGAAGTATGTCTTGATATTATGCCATCATCAAAATTCTATAAGTCTATTTTGGCTATATGTTATTTGTATTTTATCTTTGTTTTTTGTTGTTCTGTTCCTGTCATTCATGCTGGTGGCGAATGGAGGCTTTTGAAGGGGGGATCCAAATCACAGATCTTAGTAGTCACAAGCCTTACATACTAGAATCACTGCTAACATCAGTGTCTGGCTGTAGCAGTCACTGCTGCTATGGCACATCGCCACTCCTGACAAGTGAACAAAGACCGACGGGGGACCATTAGAGCATCGGCACAGAACAGTGATCTGGAGATATTTTAGATTTTTTTTTTTTGCTATTTTTTATATCTAGTATGGCTGGATAGCACATATTATTTCTATTTCTAAGTTTCTATGCTGAACTAGGTGTTGATCACAGTGTGTTTAGACTTGGAAGAAGAACTTCTTCTATGAGTCCTGGCAGCATTTAACTACTTTTTAACATGAAAATTCTATATGAACTTGTGCCCTCAGTTAGAATGGCATAAGAGAGAGATGACCGATCTACTTCAAGGAATTGGAGGAACTTCTTGCATGGATTGCGGGGAATATACATATGTGTCTTTGCAAAGCTGTAATTTTTGAGTTTTTTTTTTTTTTTTCAAAACTACTTTTAGCTCAAAAAAACTTTGTCCCTGTCCCCCTGTTTGAAATCTGTATAGTGATGGCAAGCTGCCTTTCCTAGCTTTGGGGGATAGCATGATGCTTTTAAGAGCTTTGAAAAAAGAAAGACGTGCAAATGCAGCCTGGAAGATAGATGGATGCCTGCTTTAGATGTTTAATGTAAGTGGAAATCAGGGGAATGTAAGATTATGCATATTGCAGAAAGATATCCCCATGAATACAGTAAAGTGTAATTTGTGTCAGTGAGGTCTCTGCAGAGAACATGAGTCTGAATTATTGAATCATCAAAGAAACTGCTAAAACAAGGAGAACAAAAATGGATTGCACTTTTTATTTATTCATATTTGCTAGGATTTTTAAAGAGTCTAAATATGGAAAAAGAGGACTTCAAGAAAATCACATAAAAATGAGGCATGAATAAACCATTTTCTTCAAACTAGTAATCATTGATTGTGACCGTATGCAGACACAGCTTGTGTATTGTTCCAAAATATTCAGATTTACATAAGAATATTTGTAGAATAAGCCACTGTTTTGTTGGACTTGACAGTGCAAGTGACAGTGTAAACTACAGTATGCATTGAAAAGGAAAATGTTACTTCTCTTAGAAGTAAGGGTCTCCCTACATTTCCTCATACGCTGATTCTGACCAAGTATTGTTATCATAAATATGACTGTAAATTGTTGTATCTATGGGTATATTTTGATTATATTAAAAAAAATCCTGACAAAAAAGACAAAAGCTGATAGTAAAATGATCTGACTAGAGATGAGCGAGCATACTCGCTAAGGACAATTACTTGATCGAGCATTGTCCTTAGCGAGTACCTGCCCGCTCGGAAGAAAAGGTGCGGCTGCCAGCGTGGGTGAGAGGTAAGTTGCGGCAGTGAGCAGGGGGAGTGGGGGGGGGGGAGAGAGATCTCCCCTCCATTCCTCCCCGCCCTCCCCCGCCGCTCCCCACCCGCCGCCGGCAGCCAAATCTTTTCTTCCGAGCTCGAGTAATTGCTCTTAGCGAGTATGCTCGCTCATCTCTAGATCTGACCTATCACAATACAATATTCATACAATTTCAAAGATATAAGCAAAAATCCATTCATAATAAACTAATAGTTTAGTGTCGTGTTAGCCAGTAGAGCAAAGTGTGACTGTTCTCAGTAATAATGAAAGTAAAGTAATAATAATATTTTGATTATATTAAAAAAAATCCTGACAAAAAAGACAAAAGCTGATAGTAAAATGATCTGACTAGAGATGAGCGAGCATACTCGCTAAGGACAATTACTTGATCGAGCATTGTCCTTAGCGAGTACCTGCCCGCTCGGAAGAAAAGGTGCGGCTGCCAGCGTGGGTGAGAGGTAAGTTGCGGCAGTGAGCAGGGGGAGTGGGGGGGGGGAGAGAGATCTCCCCTCCATTCCTCCCCGCTCTCCCCCGCCGCTCCCCACCCGCCGCCGGCAGCCAAATCTTTTCTTCCGAGCTCGAGTAATTGCTCTTAGCGAGTATGCTCGCTCATCTCTAGATCTGACCTATCACAATACAATATTCATACAATTTCAAAGATATAAGCAAAAATCCATTCATAATAAACTAATAGTTTAGTGTCGTGTTAGCCAGTAGAGCAAAGTGTGACTGTTCTCAGTAATAATGAAAGCAAAGGTTGTTAGCCAGTAGAGCAGAATGTGGTCGTCAGGCTACAAGCATTTTTGGCCTGATGACCCCCCCAACAGTAATTCAGGGACCATAAAACTTTCACTCCGCCATCAGTGCCTAGACAAAAAAGTTTGTTTTCTGTTGCAGAATTCCTTTTAAGTTCAAACCAATCACATCCATGTCTGTGCCTTGTCATAAGTATGTATGTTATAAGTGTGTATAAATATTCATGCCTCTTCAGATCTAGTCCATTTTTAGCCTGACTAAGAGCCCGACAGGTTCGCAAGCTCGCTATTACATCATGTATTTTGTTAGCTATTAAAAGGTAACATATCTACAAGATTATGTGATTTCTCTTGCTGGGAACAATCACATTTTGTTCTCAGTAAAAGAAACCAAGTCATCTTGTAGATATGATACCTTTTAATAGCTAACAAAAATACATGATGTTATTGCAAGCTTTCAAACCTACGTAGGGTTCTTCTTCTTACTAAGAACAACCACACTAAGAAACTAATGTTATTGTTTCTATTGTGGAATACTAGTGAACTGAGTTGAGTAACATGTTTATCTGTGTGCTGATGTGGTGAGCAGGAGTTCGGTTGACTGCATGAGGGACGGTATGCCTAAGGCCGATCTCACACAAGCGTTTTTATGCAGTGTATTTAACACGTGCAAAATTTCATGCTACATATTCTACTTTTGGCATTGTAGTGTGTATTTCACACACTACATCGGCCATTGAAATGCATAGGTTGCGTAAAAGATGCAATAAATATGTAATTGTACCCATAAAATGCCACCGGGAGGGGAAAAAAAGTTGTGAAATCATCAACTTGCTTGCCTGCATTTTACTGTGCAAAAATATGCAGCAAAAACGTAGCTCTGCACGCAGTGTTTTTACAAACGCTTGTGTGAGAGTGGCCTTACACTTGTGATAGTGTGCTGCTATTCCAACTCAGTCACACTGTTAAAAGACCATGGGATGATGATGGTAAGGTGCACTGACGGTGGTCTCTGCTTCTGTGCTGTATTCCACCTAAGCCACTACCTGTAAAGTACAACACAATGGATAAGTACAATTATAAGCAAACATTCTCAAGTTCATATTGAAAACAATATAATAATACAAGTTCTCGTCATAGTACATTACAAAAACAATAAGAACTACTTTGTGGGGCCAGAGTCCTACTTCAGGATACCACACTGATAGTACAGAAAGATGCAGTTGTAAAAAAAAAAATACCCCCAACTTCCAGATTCAGACATTGGAGCCATTGCACCGATTTTATTTTGCATCTTTTACATATCACTAGATATAGACACTGCAATCTAAAGAGCCATTCACACAGGACGATTATCACTCAAAATTCATTCAAATGTCCCATGTAAATGCAAAAAATTGTTTACTATTCGTTCACTTCTCATTATAGCTGACTATCAGTCAGCATAAAAAACATCGCTGGATCGCGGGCTTCTCACTGTGTGTAAATGTTCCCCACTCAGCACTTCACATAGAAGGTGAAGCACTGAGCGAAAAGCCAGCATGCTGACATAGGTGCTCGTGCAGTTGTTTAGATGACCGTTGTCCGTTCCAAATGGGACATTAGTCATAGTAGGAGATTTGCCAGGCTCCATTGATGGGTTGATTATCTCTACTTTCCTGCACCTCTCATCAACTAATTTTTGACCACAACAAAGGTGAACTTTGTCCTGGTCAAAAAATAAGCTATTAAGAACTTGCAGAAAAGAAGAGAGCAGAGAGAAACTAAGCTGTCAGTCCAGCTTCACTGAAAGATCTCCTATTGAGATGTAATGTCTTTTTAAAGAGCTGATTATTGGGCCCAAACATTCCTACAAATGGTTGTTCACCCGACAATCGGGCTGTATACAAGGATGAATAATCAGCTGCTGAATGAGCAAATGCTATGTGTTAGGGAGAAAAAGAACACAGCACACCTACACCAAAGCTTCATGCCACTTGTGAAGCATGGTGGAGGGAGCTTCAAAATTTAGAGCCGTTTTGCTACCTCATGGCATGCACACTTCAGAAGCAAGGGCTCATGTGCCAAAAAAGCAGAGGTAGGTGGTATAATATTTTGGTTACAAAGGGAAAAGTGAATGAGTTATGAAGACACTGGGAGGGCAGAGATAGACAAAAAAAATAAGTAGGAGAGAGACTGCAGCTGCATCCCATCACTTTGGATTGAATTTTTTGGGGACAAGGTGGTTTGTGACCATTTATAAAAAAAAAAAGTTTGAAACAAAGAAAGCCTAACCGCAGGTTGCTTGAAGGTAAGGAATGTGCCACTTTTATCTAATAAATTACAGTTTTATTTACCTAAAGGAGTTATCTGGGATATTTTTTCCAAAGCTGCTCATGAGGCAAGACCATGAAGCCATGCTCACCTTCATCAAACCCTCACTGCTGCCAAGTCCCCACTGATCTTCACTTCTTCATACAGGAAGCCAAGTATGACACAACATGGCCATCTGACCACTGAATCAAGCAATCGCTCACTTCAGCTTGTGATTTTCTGCAACATGTACTAGTGACACTCTGTACCAACAATGATCTGGAGCAGTGGGGGAGTGACTATAGCTTCTTTTATACTGTTCCTGCATCCTGAGCAAATTAAAACAAAAAAAATGTCCTCGAATAACCCCTTTAAATTTATTGTTGATTTACAATCCAGTGTTGTAAAATGAAACAAATAAAATTTTGGTGATGCTGTAAGGGCAGGCTCTGTGCCCTCCCTTACACGGCAGTGGCATGTAGCCACTCTGATCGGCAGTCAATGGCTGTGACATTAAGCCTTGCACCTTCCAGTCTGGTATACGGACAAAAGGGGGGGCTGGAGGTGAGTAATTTGGATGAGCACCTGGTTATCAGTGCTGCAGTGCTGAAAGAAGACTCCCTTCCGCTCACCAGACCCACGGCTTGAGAGGGTAGTGGAGAACTGTGATAGGGAAGCAGGAGGGCCATTTTGCTGTAGCCTCATAAAGGCTGTGTGTGAAAGGGGTCCTGCACCTACAGTGATGTAGGTGGTGACATGGCTAGCCACATCACCACCCAGAAAAACTGCCCCATAATATGAGTAATGGGTTGGGATAAACTTCACACACTGAGGGATCAGCTTGGTAGCTATATTGGCCTATGTAATATTTAGAAACAGCGTCATAGCAGGAGAAGAGCTGCTTGAGACAGAGGGAAAACAATCCCAGGAATTGAAAGAAAGAGAATGGAAAGACTGCAGAGTACATAGTGGTGGCCAGTAAGTGCAGTGTCCAGTGTGCTATCCTCAGGCTGAGTGAACAGCACAAGAAGAAGCAACTAGCCATGATTATTAGAGAGCAAATATGAAAGACACCAGAGGGATGAAAACAATAGACCACATGGAGATAAAAGGAGGCTCCATTCCCACCAGGACTTGGTCCAGAAGTATATGTTAACGCAATTGCACTATTAGATATACTGTGGGTGGCTAATTAGGTGTGGTTGGTACGAGCAATAAACATACATAGCACATCATGATAGATGTTCCATAAGCTGGCGGTCTTTATTGTTCAGCTCAACAGTTTAAATATTTTGAGGAGAAACAACCCCCTAAAGAGTGCCAAACACAAGAATAGCATGCTAACATACAATCAGTTGTAACTTGTATTTATATCAATCTATTTAGCATGTAACCTATTAGCATATAACCAATAAGCATTAACCCATGTACATTCTGTTTGGTTGTTCTCTGCAAATATTTGAACTCAAGACGTCTTGTTTATGGCAACAGTAAATGTGTAAATTTACAGTGTTTTACATCATCTGCTGGTTTGAACTGATTCTTCTTCTGTAGAAAAGAAAGATCACATATTGTTGATAAGCCATCCTTCAATAAACAGAAGCTGTCACCATTGTCCAAGATCTGGTATTTTTTGTTTTATGTTAAAACTTCTTTCTGCTCTAATTAGATAAGGGTGGCATTTAATTATATTTCTAAGTGCCTGCACATGTTCTATTGAGATAGCTGTGCTTGCTATATTTCCTAAGTATTTGGGCATGCTCAGTTGATGTGGGCAGCATTGAATTATTTTTCTACCGTAAGTACCTGCACACGCTCTATTGACACAGCCCCACCTGCTTTGTACTGGACATGCTCTTGCAACACACTATGATTGGTGGAGCCATTGACATGTAATTGGTCAATGTATAGTACCATTTGCTGTCTACATCATGATTTGTTACTGTCCTGTTTCTGGTCTGGATTGGTTACTCAAAAGAATGTTTCGCCTATCTTCTAGTTAAGAGTTACCAGTGCAGTATTCGGCTCACTGTAGCCCTGGGCCATTAGGTGAAACATGTCAGATTGGCTATAGGTTAGACATTTAATGGGGTCCTGGTGGCCCTGACCTATTAATTTCTACATAGGCTTTGGAAAGCTGGCCATCCAGGCCTATGTTTAAGTGTGTATATGCACAATTACACATACAATATTTATTGATGACTGTTGGTCCCACTATATTGCTACCACCATTTGCCCCTTTATTTTATAATATTTTTTGATGTTGTCCCTGTCAATTTTTGAATAATAAAGCCTTTATAGTTTAGGAGATATTACTTATGGGTATTTTTTGCCTTTGGCAATTAGAATTATTGTCCAAGATGTGGTATTTCTTGTTTTATGTTAAAAATTCTTTCTGATCTCATTTGATAAGGAACACAGACAAACCTGCCTTCTTTGATAAACAGAGCTACCAGATATGTGAGGCTAGACTCTAATGACAAAGTGTGCCTACACTCTATGAACTTTGCGGACTATGACAGATGTACATGACTAGTTGCTATGGGATAACCAAGTTAATACTCTGTACTAGTTATGTAGGGGTTAATGATGGCTATGTATCAAGATGGCAAGCCACTGTGTAGAGGGGCTATGTGCCAAGGAGAAGTACAGTAGATGGAATTAATGTATCGCATTTTGTGCCTTTGAGAAATGTACTGTCAGTGTGTGCTATGGACCTCCTGAAAGAGAGTATGCAGTACTACGAATCCAGATACACAGATCCATGAGAGATTGGAGCAGCTTGCCAGTCAGGTATTAAAAGGCATATTGTAATGAGAAAGACTGGTTATATTTATGTAATGTTCAAGTATTGTGCCCTCCTATGGAGTGGGAATATTGCCCATCCAGTTTCAGTTCAGTAAAACTTAAATTTTATAAAAAGATCTGTCCTCCATCTCAGTCTGTCAGCTACTGCGCCATCCTGAACCTGTTGCTGTACCACCAACCACGACAGTGCAACTAGTGTTCTGGTCTACAGTACCTTGAATTTTTCTACTGACCTTTCTGTATTTTGATTACCAGGCTATTGAATGGAAATCCACTTCCATGTAGGAGCCATATCTGTTCCTTAACCTCTTTGGTATTTTTACTAGTAATTTGCTTACTCTTGGACCACCAAATCAAATTAATGCAAAGCTCAAAGATATATTGCTAATTGCCTATTTCCTTCAGAACAGCTTGAATATTTTCTTTTAGTTGTATTTGATCTATTCTATGTGACTTTTTTACAGATTTTATTAGGAAACTTGTTCTATAATTTGCATCACTGTATCAGCAAAATTTGAGAGCATTTTGTCATTCACTCAGCACAAGAGAAGAAAACACTCCAGGTGCCCCATTAATCAAATACTCTCTAAAATAGGAGTACCTAGACAGAGCAGCTTGTGGTGTAATGGAAAGCTCATAGCTTTCAAATATAGGACATTAAAGTGATGATATTTATTTGCCTGTTATTATATGTAATGGTTCGATTTTCAGATCAATAGCTCTGCAGTAATTTTATTCATTAATTTATTTTCTGCCCTCTCCGATAACTACTGGATGAATTTTACATCATTTGTATAACAATGGTAGTTACCTAGTCTCAGGTGATAAACTACAGCAAAGCCTATTTACAAGCAGGGGTACGTGTAGATATTTTGCACATATTACAATGACCGCATGAGCAACTGTAATCTGGACACTCATGCATTATTATGTTATAGGATGGTTACAATACATATGTGCATGAATTGTCATATTCGTGGGCAGCAAAAATAATACTATTAGCTGAAGAAAAAAATAAGCCAGCAAAACCATCACCTAGGTAAAATCCCCAAACGGTGTCTGGTAGGTGTCTGGTCTTTTAGGACCAAAACACCCTGGTCCTTAAAGGGGTTGTCCCGCGCCGAAACGGGTTTTTTTTTTATTCAATAGGCCCCCCGTTCGGCGCGAGACAAACCCAATGCATGTGTTAAAAAAAAAAAACGTTTAGTACTTACCCGAATCCCCACGCTGCGGCGACTTCTTCCTTACCTTAGCAAGATGGCCGCCGGGATCTTCACCCACGATGCACCGCGGGTCTTCTCCCATGGTGCACCGTGGGCTCTGTGCGGTCCATTGCCGATTCCAGCCTCCTGATTGGCTGGAATCGGCACACGTGACTGGGCGGAGCTACGCGATGACGCGTAGAAGGGGGCGGAGCCAGAACTCCGCTCGTGCCGAGACCCAAGAGAAGGGAGAAGACCCTTCTGCGCAAGCGCGTCTAATCGGGAGATTAGACGCTGAAATTAGACGGCACCATGGAGACGGGGACGCCAGCAACGGAGTAGGTAAGTGAATAACTTCTGTATGGCTCATATTTAATGCATGATGTATATTACAAAGTGCATTAATATGGCCATACAGAAGTGCTTACCCCCACTTGCTTTCTCGGGACAACCCCTTTAAGGGGTTAAAGAACCAGCATCTCAAATTCATACAGACTTTTTCACCACCAAAGAGGTGGGATCCAGTTTCAGCACCAGTGGACCAACAGCAGGCTCAATTTGTCCATAGGATCAAGCGACTCATGATTGGTGTCGGCAGCAGTGACACTTATTCAGGTCTGAGGATATAGTCCAGCCCAGGTGGTGGGCAATACGACCATCCAGCTTCTTACATTCCAATAATGCACCCCCTCTCAAACTCTGTAAACTGACAGAAATGTTATCCATTGCATCGTCAAGCGTTGTCTAGCAGTCAACAAGCTCTACACAAGTGGAAAAGAGGTCCATTACACACAAATAATCTGAGAGCCTTTTTATAGGCCAAGGGGGAACCAGTTTTAGGATCTAAGGTATCAAGACCTTAGATTTGTATATCTGCCTGAGACATAACTGCATGCCAAGTTTTCCAGCAAATGACAATAGTGTAGATTCGTTCCATTCATTTTAATGAGAACAATGATGACCAAAACAAAAATCCCAAGAAACAGACAACACGTTTCAGAGGAACAAAACTCTGAATTAGACTCCCTTTACAAGCCATATAGATAAGGAGAATGAGCCTTAGGGTGGCTTCAGAAGAGCGTGTTTTTGTGCGTTCATACGCATGCACAAAAACACGCTTCTATTAGAACCAATGCATTACCTATGGTGTGTTCACGTTTGTGTTTTACAGGTGCGTGCCTGTAAAAATAGGACATGTGTGCACCATAGGGAATGCACACATTGTCTTCAATGGAGCCGCGGCTGCTGCCAGTGGCTCCATTGAAGACAATGGTCTGCCAGCACACCGTAATTGTTTTTCAGGGAAGAGCTTTAAATATAAGCCCTTCCCTGAAAAAAAAACAATTTTAGTGTTTAAAAAAAACCTTACCTGTCAGCTGCTGCATTGTCCACGCTGGGATGAAGAACACATCTGCTGCATGCGGCAGATCTTTCCTTCATCCCGTGTGGAAAAAGAATTCCCTGCTGCACCTGCCATATCTGTGACAGATGTGGCAAAGGAATTCTTTATCCCTGCAGTGAATAAATAATTCCCTACCACAGCTGTCACAGATAACAGCTGTGGTAGCGGATCAAGCTGCTGGCACCCAGTAATTGTTTTTCAGGAAAGGGCTTTAAATGTAAGCCCTTTTCTGAAAAACAAGAAATAATGGTGATAAAAATAAAAAAAATCTATACTCACCTTTCTTCTGCTGCCGCGGCTCAGCCGCATCCAGCCGGCTCTTCTCCTGCACTGCTGTGAGGAGTATTCAGCAGGTGTGGATTTAAAATCCCTGACTGCTGAATGGGCTGCCTCTGATTGGCTGAGCACTCAGCCAATCAGAGGCAGCACTCACTCACCCATTATGAATTCAGAGTCCTGTTAAGCAAATGAGGATGCTTGCCCCTTGAGGGAGAAGTCTCTAGGAGTATAATAGGAGAGGTATGGTGCGTGCTTTTTGGTGCTGGCATGCCTGCTGTGTTTCCTGGTAGCATTTGGAGGGCTGTGTTAGGAAGGTCTGAAGAAATTGGGTCTGGTGGTTGCTGGGGTGACTGCAGAGAAGCCCTGAAGCCTCCCAATCATAAAAATGAGGTACTTCAAGTGGACCTGAATGGACAGCTGAGCAATGAAGTACTCTGTACACAGTTCCTGTTTTATTGTTTCTGCTTGGTTTATAAGAAAGGAGAGCACTGGGAGCCATGCTAGTCCTACAAGTCCAATACAGTGACTGTGCTCCTGATAGTGTAGGGGCCATAAGGCCCCATTGTTTTGCATGGTATTGACACTTTGCCTGTTAACTGTCTGCCTAGTAAAAACTGTGTATTATTGACTGCAACAGTTGTCCTTTTGTTCTCTATGAACTACCTGACAATGTAAGAAGCTGTCAAACTGTCAACCTCAGAAACTGGTCAGAAACAATGATGGCTTCAATATAGGCTTAGATGACGTCTTAAAAAAATGATATAGGGCGATGGAAATGTATAGAATCAATAATTCAATATGTATAGAACAGTGGTCCACTACCAGTGGCTCGGGAGTGACATGTGGCTCCTGACCCCATGCTTTGTGGCTCTCCATGTGAGTCCCGGCTTATCATATTCACTGGCAATTTACATTAGTACAGACATCTCCTTACCACCACACAATGCCGATTTGGATGCTATAATACTTATAAATCTTTGCAAACTCACAATTTCTTCTTTTTTCACACTTAATGTGTCTCATCCATTTTTTGACTTTTATATGGCTCCTGATCATCATCCAAAGTTTGAAGTCACTCAGGAGATTAAAAAAAAGTTTGGGACCTCTGCTGTAGAAAGTTAATAAAAGCAGTAAATGTTTCCTTTTTAAGGCAGACTGGCTCATGTATTATGTGTTTTTTTTCACTGGATAGGTGGAAACAAAGCTTTAAAATTTACCGATACCCCTTCTCATCATCACATCCTTTGCCTTTTCGTGGTTGAACTTGACAAACATGTCTTTTTCAACCGAACTAATAATGTAATTATGTAACTAGTTGGGATGTAATTGACTCCATTTTTACAAAATAGACACTCACATGATATATTTAAAACTAAAAGCTCTGAAATACATGCATATTCTTTTTCCAGTGCTCGGCAGTAGGAGGGACTGTGTTTTGTATGTCATTATACATTTGGCAATTTACAGGAGCTATTTGATGTCCCCTATTCTACATTGAAGAGGCACATTTTAATAAAATTGACTTTGGTTTAGATAGCTAACAAGGGACATTTTGCCATTATGTAAGCTAATACCTCAAAATCAATGCTTCTTAAACTATTAGGTCTGCAAATATTACACAGCTCTGGGGACTTATTTGATTTAAGAACAACGGCTTTTTTTAGTCTGTGTGCTCTCTTGACTCCCATTTTAGTAAAGCTGAGCGTTCTGCCTGAGATAATTATAAAACTTTTACAAGAGTAGAATAATCGGGAAAATATTTTCCAGGAAGAAATATTTTACAGACCTTTTGTTGTAAGAATGTTATTGCCTAAACGCCGCAAATCATAAATGTGTGGCACTAAGAGCCTGTGCTTAGCGCCAGTGCATATATTTAAGGTGCTGTGATTGTGTGGGCACAATGGATTTGTGAATATGGTCACCTGCAGGTCACCTGTTACTGTACATATTGGTAAATGCAGCTTTGGTTAACAGACTAGATGCCAAGGTCACTGAGATTGTACAAATCCTTCAATCTCAGCAATGACTCACAAATAAGAATGCTTATAAAACAGAAGTGTTAATAGTTGTTTTTTTTTTTTGTCAATTAACAAAATGCAAAGTGATGAACAAAAGAGAAATCTAAATTAAATCAGTATTTGGTGTGATCACCTTTGGCTTTAAAGCAGCATCAGTTCTTCTTTGTTCTTCTTCAAAGTACACTTTGTTTTTTATAGAACTTTCAAAGAAACATAATGAGAATATTATATAATACAAATGTGCAGGAAAATACAGCATGCTGTGTATTTTTTTTTTGTGCCACTGTAATGTGCACACTAAATATGCACATGTCAATGAACCCATTGAAATCAATGGGTTCTGTTTTCTGCATACATTGTGTGCAAATATTTTGTGTACAAATATGGCCATGTGAGTCTGGCCAACATTACATGAAGGGCGCTTTCACACGAGCGCTGTCAGATCGCGGCTACAGTGCTCTAAAGATCGTGTGAATGGGCTAATTCAAGCTACTTGAAGTAGCCCATTTACAAGATCTGAGGTGCAGACTGCATGCTTTCCAGCTCCCATAGGAGTGTATGGAAAGCATGTAGCAAAGATAGGACATGTCCCATCTTTGCGCGCACCACAGAGCTTAGATGAGACCTTGCACTCACATGTCCTATCTTTGTTAGATCGCGGATTCCATGCATCTAACAATCATCCATGTAAACGCTTCTATAGGAACCCATTGGTTCCTATAGAAGCTCCTTCTGTCTTCACCTCTTATGTGGGGGGACAGCGCCTGTGTAAAAAAGCCTGAAGGGACAGAAAAAATTGAGCAAGCCTAAATCCACAGAAGATCTATGATTATTTCCTCAAAATCTTTGGAGCAACTTTCATGCTGAGTTTCTTTAAAAACTGTGGGCATGGGCAAAGATGTAGCTAGGTCTTTCTGCACCCAGGTCCAAGATATAGTGCCTCTCTGACCAAATAATGAATTAATGTTAACATAACTTTTCTTAGTAATTTTTTTCCACATTGGGGGGGGGGGGGGTGTCCAGATCTGGATATCTGAGGGTCACACAGTCGCAGATCCCCAGTTAGATTTAACAGAGTCAATTGGGAAAAATCTGGGTGCGATTTACCATCACTGAATCTGTGTTAAGAAGTGTAATGTAACTAATTTTCTTCTGCACATGCATTTCCATGTTCACATGCAGAAACAAATTAATGCCATACAGTGTGAATTCTTATTTAGACTAATAAAAGACTTTAAAGGGGTTGTCTCGCGATAGCAAGTGGGGTTATGCACTTCTGTATGGCCATATTAATGCACTTTGTAATATACATCGTGCATTAAATATGAGCCATACTGAAGTTATTCACTTACCTGCTCCGTTGCTGGCGTCCCCGTCGCCATGGTGCCGTCTAACAATCAGGAGGCTGGAATTGGCACACGTGACGGGGCGGAGCTACGCGATGACGCGTACAAGGGGGCGGAGCCAGAACGCCACTGCTGCCGGACCGAGCCGAAGGGAAAAGACCCATCTGCGCAAGCGCGTCTAATCGGGCGATTAGACGCTGAAATTAGACGGCACCATGGTGACGGGGGCGCCAGCAATGGAGCAGGTAAGTGAATAACTTCTGTATGGCTCATATTTAATGCACGATGTATATTACAAAGTGCATTAATATGGTCATACAGAAGTGCATAACCCCACTTGCTATCGCGAGACAACCCCTTTAACCCCTTAACGACCAATGACGTACCTGGTACGTCATGGAGCGTCGGGGTATGTATGAAGAGAGGTTGCGATGCAACCTCTCTTCATACAGTGCGGGCATCAGCTGTTTATAACAGCTGACATCCGCGGGCAATAGCCGCGAGCGGCCGCGCGGCCGATCGCGGCTATTAACCATTTAAATGCCGCTGTCAATTCTGCCGCACGGCCCCCCCGTGGTGAGATCGGGAGAGCCGTGCATGTGTCATGGCAGCCGGGGGCCTAATGAAAGGCCCCAGGGCTGCCTTAGCAGACTGCCTATCAAGCCGTCCCCGTGGGGTGGCTTCATAGGCTGCCTGTCAAAAAGCAATATGACGTAATGCTATAGCATTACGTCATACTGCAGGAGCGATCAAAGCATCGCATCTTAAAGTCCCCCAGGGGGACTTCAAAGTAAAGTAAAAAAAAAGAATTAATAAAGTTTTTTTTTAATTGAAAAAAAAAAAAGTTGTAAAAGTTTAAATCACCCCCCTTTTGCCATATCTATTATTAAAAAATCTAAATAATAAATTAAAAATATGTATTTGGTATCACCGCGTCCGTAAAAGTCCAAACTATCAAAGTACCACATAATTTTTCCCGCACGGTGAACGTCGTTCGAAAAAAGAAATGAAGAACGCCAGAAATGCATTTTTTTAGTTACCCTGTCTCCCAGAAAAAACGCAATAAAAAGCGATCAAAAAGTCGTATGTATTCCAAAATGGTACTATCAGAAACTACAGGACATCCCGCAAAAAATGAAACCTTGCTCAACTACGTTGACGGAAAAATAAAAAAGTTATTGCGCGCACAAAATGACCGCAGAAAATAATTGAAAAAATTTTTATGTCTTTAAAAAAAAAAAGAGGAGTATAGTAAAAAAAAACCTATACAAGTTTGGCATCGTAGTAATCGTACCGACCCATAGAATAAAGTTATCATGTCGTTTTTGTTGCCATTTGTGCGCCGTAGAAGCAAGACGCACTAAAAGATGGCAAAATGTCGTTTTTTTTTCATTTTACTCCACTTAGAATTTTTTTAAAGTTTTTCAGTACATTATATGGTACTTTAAATAGCACCATTGAAAAATACAACTCGTCCCGCAAAAAACAAGCCCTCATACAGCGACGTGGATGGATAAATAAAGGAGTTATGATTTTTTTAAAGAGGGGAGGAAAAAACGAAAATGGAAAAAGAAAAATGCCCGCGTCATTAAGGGGTTAAATGCTAATCTCGCTGTGGATATTATGTGGTATTAGCGCAGATTCTACTTCACATCTCAGTGAAAAATACCATATGAACAAGTTCTTAAGTGGCCCATTGGTGCAGCACTAGGAGCCAGGGGTGTTATTAGGGTCTTAGTAGATCAAGGGCACAATCCCCAAGACTTATGTTCCTTCTCCTCCCACTCAGTAATAATTCCTTTTTGTGCCCTCCGCAGTGATAGTGCCCTCCTACACGCCCTGACACAGTGTGAGAACTCTTATTTGCTCATGAAGATCTTCATTCCTTGTGCTCCACAAAATGCCGTGAAAAACTCTTCTCACACATGCGACTGATTACATGCTCATGACATCCTCAAGGGTCAATGAGATCTTCCAGCAGCCCACCTATACATGGTGGTCACCTGTTCATTACATCAAATGTCCTTAAGCCACTGGCGTACTGTGAGGGAAGCAGGGGTCGCAACGGCAACCCGGCCCCTGCACTGAGGAGGCCCAGAGGCCCCGCCATATTCAACATGCACAGTGCGTGCATTACTGGCGCTGTCGGCCGCATGATTGCTACAGCCGACAGTGTGTTTGTAGCGGAAGGTGGAGGGAGAAAAGAGGAGAGAGGCGGGAGGCAGCGCCGCAGGTCAGATATATACTGTATATAATTATATATGTACAGCTAGTATAACCTGGGTATATACTGTATATAATTGTATATGTACAGCTGGTATAGCCTGGATATATACTGTATGTAATTATATATGTACAGCTGGTATAACCTGGATATATACTGTATGTAATTATATATGTACAGCTGATATTAACTGGATATATAGTGTATATGATTTAATATGTACAGCTAGTATAACCTCAGTATATACTGTATATTTGAACACTTTACACACAACTGAAAAACACATCAGAAACCTGTATGCAGTTTAAAAACCGCATGTATTGTTTGAATCCACGTGCGTTTTTAAATACTGCATGCGGCTTTTGGGTGTGATTTTAATTGTGGTTCAAAAATGCAACAAAATCCATGAACACAGTCTTGGGCCGGCTGCACACAACTGGGGGAGATTCCCCATGCAGGAGCCCGCAGTGGAATCCAACCCTGTGCCCCGCTGGCATCGGCGCGTACCTGTAATTTCTTTCTTTTATCTGTACTGCAGATGGTCCACAAGGCGACCCACACAGAACAGTTTTTTTCTTTTAATCACTGACTTTCCAGCGCCGTCGCTAGGAGATGACGTGGGTGCCCGCAACTTCTCCGCAATGTCAGGGCAGCGGGTCGCACGTCTTGCATTGAGTTCAATGGAGGCCATCCGTGCAGAATCTGCACTAAAATACAGCATGCTGTGATTTTTCCTCCGTGAGCAGAAAACCGCAATTGATTTCTGCTCGTGTAGAGGAAAAAATGCTTTTCCATAGCATGCTGTGGGCGGTACATGCTGCAGAATCTGTAGGCGGACGCCCGCTCAATATTCTGCAATGCAAATCCAGCCGTGTGCAGCCGGCCTTAGGATAATTTCATACGAGTGAGTCTGATATTGGGCCGTAAAACTATGCCCCATATCAGACTCGCCAACGTGTGCTGTGCACATGGATGTGAGGGGTTGTTGTGTTAAAACCAGCTCGCATCACATCATCATATTCTCATGCGATGCAGAGAAAAACAAAAAAATTGCTCCTGTGTATGATCGCATTCAAAACAATGGGGTCATATTCATGTGCAATTTGTGCGTCTTACAACGCACAAATCTTGCGCAATCTTTGCGGCCGTGTGAAAGCAGCCTAAGACATTACCAACAGATTTTTACGTAGTCAAGGAAAGGAGTCATGATAAGAAGGCTTACGCCAAGGGGCTAGATCATGTTTGTAAATTAGCAGGGTTTAGGTATAGGTATGGGTACAGATGGAGGGGGGGGGGGAGGGGGCAGCTGAACTTTTGCACCCGGGCCCCTTAGCCTTTAGGTAGGCCCCTGCCTTAAGCCCTAAAGGTATCTCCTTCTCTGCTTTCCTGCAAGCAATTAGTTGATTGTCTCCTTTAACTGTAGGCTGGTCTGTTGCCCCCCCCCCCCCCCTGCCCCTTATTGCACTCAGGACACATGCCCCCTTACTTTGCAACATTTGTTCCACACCTGTCTAATATTTTCACACACTACTGAAACCAACCTTAGGGCTCCTTCACACAAGCTTGTTAGCGCACATTTTGCACATGCAAAATTTGCAAATGCTAAACGCAGAGAATAGAACTTGTTGTTTTCAATTGGCTCGTTCCCATAAGTGCATTTCGCACGCACATATCATGCTTGCACAGTAAAATAGGATCTATTTTGCTCAGTAATGGCCCAATCTTTGGGCCAGATCTCTCTCCCCCTCTCTCCCCGCTCCCCTCTGCTCACCGCCGCAACTCACCTGTCACCCGCGCCGGCAGCCGAATCTTTAGAGACGAGCGGGCAGGAACTCGAATAAGGCACTACTCGCTCGACTAGTTTGCCTTATCGAGTATGCTCGCTCATCTCTAGACCTGTTCTATTTTTCAATTTGCGCAACAAAGACCCCATAGATGTCTATGGGAGGTGTGCAAATGCACAGTCAAGGCTCGGTCAGATAAGCAATTTTTTTTTTGCGCGCCTATGTGCGCAAAAAATCTCAGTTCCATGGATCTGCCAAATGTGTGTGACAGAAGCTCCGTGCAGTGACGGGGGACCACGATTCTATCCCATTGCTTTCCCATTTGCTCAATTGAAAGAAATAGAATGAAGGCAACCCCCACATTTAAAAATCCCCACCTCCTGAAAGCTCTGTGTCTGATTGGCTGAGATCTGTGATCAATTACAAGCAGCGCTCAGCCATTCATTGAATGACAGATGAGCAATGCCTGTGATTGGTCACAGCGCTCAGCCAATTAGAGGCAGCGCTCAGCCATTCATTGAATTCCCTGTTTTCAGGAGGTGGAGATTTTTAAATCCCTGGCCAGAAGAAAATGCTTCAGAAGACTGCCTGAGAGCTAGGGAGAAGATGTGCCAGATCTGGACTGCTCCGGAGAGTTGATATATATATTTTTTACATTTTTTCAAGCAGCTGTGGCAGGGTATTCTTTCGTCCCTGCCAGGAGTGCCATCATCACTGAACACTGTGACAGTGCTGTCCTACTTTAGCCAAGTGGATTTTGGTGCTGAAAATTTAGCAAGAACTCAAATTTAGCTAAATAATTTTGCCCATGTGAAAGCACCCTGATAGCATCCTTAGAATCAAAGCATTTCATATAGTAGAAATAATAATTTTATGTTATATTAACTATTTTATTTAGAATGTGCTGGGAAGTGGAACAGTATCTTGATGATTTGAGTATCCACATGAGTTTAGCACATTGAGGCATTTTGTTATACTTATCTGTAATGTGTACGCTGTAATTTATCAGCATGACTAATTTATCTTTGTGTACGGCACACTATGTGAAATAATATCTATAATCTACAATTTATTCTTTATATCTATCGATCCGCAATAATTACTTTAACAATATGTTAGTAAATAGTAACAATCCTACTTTTTCTTTACAGCAATTTCAATTGACTTTAACCGATTTTATAAGCGTATAAAGGAATATTTAGCATACCTCTCACAATTATATACCATGAATACTAGCAATGAATTCCATTGAGCAAAACAAATACAACAAGCTCAAGAAGCATGTTAGGCTGGCTGTCCAAGGGTGATTTGTCATAGAGTGATCCGCGGCGATAAAACACACACGGAGCATGCATGACAGGCTTTACATTGGATAACTATGGAAAGTGCAGCCCAATGTACATGAGTGGAAAATCCCTAGTGTTTTTTCGCTTGCATCTAAAAATCGCGGCATGCCGCAATTCTCCACAATGAACCTATCATTACGGGCTCATGCCCACGAGCGTCACAGGATACGCCCGCTGATTTACGGTACAAGAGTACCGCAATTAAAAGCAAAAAGTGCCTGCTGGTGATCGTGGATTTCTGTGGTCTCGATTAATGCTATATTAATGGAGGCCTCCCACCGCATAAATCCATGGCAAATAGAAATGCTGCGATTTATTTCCTGCTGCGGAAATCCGTGGTAGAATTCCGCATGTGAGCATTGGCAAGCAGAATGCTATTAGGTTCAATAAAACCTAATATCTGCGGAATTCACGCGCAGATTTCCGCTGCGGGAAACATGGTAGAAATCCGTTCGTGGGCTTTCACCCCATGATAGCCTTAAGCTATGTACCAAATTGTTCAAATTTTGCTAAAGATTTACAGCAACTGACATGTAGCAGATTTCAAATCTGCATTATACGTCAATTTTGCGGAGGATTTTGCACACGTTTTTCCAGAAATGGTGGATGAGATTTGCTAAAATATATTCCATATGTCTTGTACTGTAAATGCTTCGGATTTTCTATGCAGAAACTCAGTGTCGGAAATCTACTGTATTTACATGAGGATACAACATACCTTAAGGGAAGAGTACATTAACACATTGGCCTGTAATTTTTTCCAACACGGATACTCAGAGGAAATCCGCAGCAGACTTTTGTGCATTTAACATGGATTTCTACTGTGGATTTACACTTTTTAAGGGCTTAAACAGATGGACACATGCCCTAATACACTCAGCGTTACAGAGCATCGGTTTTTTTTTGCTATTCGGACTGCGCACAAGTTTGAAAAAAAAAAGCGGAAAGCTAGATCCTGCCCTATCTATCTCGCACGTAGAAAAACTATGTGCGAGAAAGACAGGGCGAGTCCTATGTTTTTTCACACATAGTATTAACACATAAGAAACCAGCTAGTGGAAACAAAACCATTGAAATCAATGGTTTTGTTTTTTTCTGTTTTGCGGTTGTAATTTTCCTGGTCGCATAGCAGATCAAAAACACGCCTATCTGTCCTAAAGCTGTGGATCAGCATACCTACTAGCCAAGTTCAATGAAGCAAATTCATGTACAGATTTTCTGACACAGATACTATTCAGAATCCATGTGAAGAAGTGACATATCACTTCCATTTTTCTGCAACACACTTTCTAAGGGCTCCTGAAGACTCGCGAGAGTGTGATGTAATTGCCCTCTGAATGGAGCACCATCACACCCTCTCGCAAGTGGATCCATGCTCCTTACTGCACTTTCTTCCACTGCCGTGTTTGAACAGGCAAGGCGGCCTACCTAGCAGGCTTGGCAGCCTTCTTAGTCCCAGGTGTAATCGATCTTCCCAGCGAAATTGCGCCAATCGTTGCGCTATTTTTTTTATATGGGGTGCGCATTTGCACACCCCCATAGACTCCTATTGAGCCTCTGAGGCACAAATGCGCACAAGAAATAGAGGATGTCGCATATTCTTTTCGCCTGATGGAAATGCGGGCACAAAAACACTCTATGTGAGGGAACCTATTGAAATCAATGGGTTATTTTGGATAGGGTTTGCATGCGCAAAACCGCACACAAAATCGCCCATGTGAAGGAGCCCTTAAGCAGATTTCTCAAAATATTTGATGGGGAATCCATGCAGAATTGGCACAGATTTCACACCAAATCTGTAGTAAAATCCAACATACGTATTGGACTTTACTACAGGCTATGCTGCGAATTGTGGAGTAGATCCACATCAAAATGCCACAAAAAATGAGGGTGTAATATTCGTATCAAAATCCAGGTGTTACATGTGGATTTTAATACGAAATGAGTCCATATCAAAATCTTGAATTCAACTCAAATTTTTCAAATGGGTATGTAGGT
This sequence comes from Eleutherodactylus coqui, assembly GCF_035609145.1. Lineage (NCBI taxonomy): Eukaryota > Metazoa > Chordata > Amphibia > Anura > Eleutherodactylidae > Eleutherodactylus > Eleutherodactylus coqui. Next base: position 308,207,149 of record NC_089837.1, read on the forward strand.
CTATGATATATTAAACTGGCAGAGAATTTCACCAGAAAAACAATGGCGTGCTTCATTTAAACTTTATTTGTTCTCATGTTAACACAGCGATTGTCCTTCATTAGGTATTGCAGCATCTGCAATTTGTAAGGCTACCTTTCATGACAAAATTCTCTATATGGACGCACGGCTAACTCCACATTCTTGAGACAGACAACAAGTGCTACGTTGTTGGGTCTTGCTGAATGAGGCCAGAACAGTGGCTGCTGATGCTTCATCAGTAATGGTTTTTTGTCATCCAGGTTTTGGTTTCTCAATGACAGAACCATTTTCTCGAAAATTTGGAAAGAAGTTTGGCAACTCAACTGCATTGTTGGTAATGGGAGGTCTGGATGAGTGGTGTTGATTACAATCTGCTGCGATGAAACGTGTACTTTATTCACCGGACATAAAAACAATCTCAGCACGTTCTTCTTGAGGTAATGCCATCATTCATATTGCCTATAATGAAGAAAAATAACTGTGTTAACATGAGAAGGAATAGTTATATTAAAATGAGGCACTCCATGCAGAGGTTGTCCTAAGTCAGTTTTTTAACCTTAGGACGGTGCTGCAAGGCAACAGTTCTCCACCTCCATTAGTGCTGTCACATTGCAATACTGATGTTCTAGGTTGAAATCTGACTGAGGACAACATCTACATGGAGTTTTTCAAATTTCATACAGATGATATCCTTAGTGAGATTTGAATCTAGGAACCCAATCTGAGTCACTTCCACACCACCATCACCACCACTGTTTCAGGGCTCATAGAGAGTGTTTAGTACTTGTTTTAGGGGTTTTATGAGCTTACTTCTAGTTCAGCAGAAACAAACCACCTGAGGCTCAGGTTCCACCAAACTGAATTTTTAGCAAAGTACAACCTGAACTCCGGCTGTACGGGTTCGGTTCGCTCATCTATAATTTTGACCCAGCTGTTGTTTTCCAGACTTTAATGTGCAGTGGATACTGCACAGCAAATTTTGCAATATTTCCACAGATAAGACATTTCAGTAAATAACAGTCATATTAGCCTTTAAATTTAAGCCAATTATATTCCAGGTTACTTATTTTACAGATGGGAAAAAGCAGATTTACTAATGAGGGGGAAATTATATCCTGAGTCTAGAATTTCATGGAGGACATTATCCCAACATAATATGGGCATCCACTTGCATATAATGTTGATAATATCATTAGAGTTTGTACTGAACTATGTAGAAAAAGTTACTGCTTTTACATTTGATTTGTCCCTCTATTTCAGGAAAAAGATAATATTCTCTAGATTTAGAGTTTATTATAGATCTTGTTCATCTTATAGCCAGAAGATCCCCCTCATTAGGAAATGTACTTTCTTCCAGTCTATATAACCTAGGCGATAATTAGCTTAAATTTAAAGGCTGGTATAAATTTGGAATTAATTGATGTACATTATGTAAATATAACTGGAAGTCTCAAAATTAAGGTCACTTGTCCCATAAAACCATACATAAATTGCAAAAGCACTTATGTTTACTTGACAAAGTGCACACAATGTTGTTTACAATACATTTGGTGTACTACCCATAAACTCAAGGTCAGATTGTAGAACACATCGCTGCACTGGACTCCAATAGCAGTATTTGTAAAAAACTTTATCTGTGGTTTATAAAAGCTTTATGGAGGTGCACACAGATGAAACTAGTAACTTACAGGTTATTGGAATAGAAGGGATAGTAGACCCAGAAGAGGAAGGGACTGTGACAGGACTAATTTGAGGCTTTTTTGATAATGAATTTATAAACTATATCACCCTCAGGTCCTAACTATAGAACAGTCTTAATCCTTTCATGACGAGGTTGGTTTGAATTTTGATGAGCAGAGCAACATTTCATAAACTTGAATGTAACATAATAACATGGTATGTAAGGCTGAAAAAAGACACGTTTCCATCCACTTCCGCCTATTACCGCCAGTGTTGAACCAGAGGAAGGCAAAAAATGCCAATCAGGTAGAGCCAATTTTCCCCATTTAAGGGAAAAAAACCTTCCTGACTCCAATATGGAAATTGGAATAATCCCTGGATCAACAACCCTTTTGAAGTTATTAACAATTATAACATATATAATGTATCACTTGAGAAAGGCATTCAGGCCCCTCTTGAACTCTTTTATTGAATTTGTCATCACCACGTCCTTAGGCAGAGTTCTATCGTCTCACTGCTTTTACAGTAAAGAAGTTCCTTCTATGTTGGTGTAGAAACCTTCTCTAGATGTAGAGGATGCCCCTTTGTTACAGTCACAGTCCTGGGTATAAAAAGGTCATGGGAGAGATCCCTGTATTGTCTCCTGATGTATTTATAAATGGTTATTAAGTCACTCGTCAGCCATCTTTTTCTAAACTTGATAATCCCAATTTTGCTAACCTCTCTGGGTATTATAGTACATTCATTCTATTAATTACTTTAGTTGCCCGCCTTGTGACCACTCAATCACAGGGGTTGCTATGGCACCCAGAGCCATGATTATGGCCTCCAGGTCTATCAACTATGGGGGTTTATGAGGCTCAGCCTTTGGCTGAGCTTCAAAGGCGTTATAATGCACTGCTATACTAGAGTATAACATTGTATTATAGAAGTGATAAAAAAAGGTCAAATTCAAGTCCCCTAGTGGGACAAAAGTGACAAGTTAAAAAACGTATTAAAAGTTAGTAAAAAAAAAAATTTTTTTAAAAACTAAAAAAATGTCAAAACCCCACCTTTGCCCCTTTGGGCCCGTTCAGACGAGCGTGTTTTGGTGCGTGCATACGCACGCACAAAAACACGCTTCTGTTTACAACACTGCATTCCCTATGGTGTGTGCACATGTCCGTACTTTGCAGGTGTGTGCCTGCAAAGATAGGACATGCGTGCACCATAGGGAATGCACTCATTGTTTTCAATGGAGCCACGGCTGCTGCCGGCGGCTCCATTGAAAACAATGACCTGCTGGCTCCCTGCATTCCTTTTCAGGGAAGGACTTTACATATAAGCCCTTCCCTGAAAAAGAAAGGTTTTGGTGTAAAAAAAAATAAAAATGCAGGCATTCTCTTCAATGGAGCCGCTGCTGCTGGCGGCGGCTCCATTGAAGACAATGGTCTGTTGCACACCTGAATTGTTTTTCAGGGAACGGCTTTACATATAAGCCCTTCCCTGGAAATCAATTAAAAGTGATTTAAAAAACAAAAAAAATAGATACTCACCTCCCTTCAGCTGCCGGAGCGCAGCCGCGTCTTCTCCTGCTGTCCCCTGCTCTGTGGTGCTGATCTATGAGCAGCCAGGGATTTAAAATCCCCGCCTGCTGAAACAGCTGAATGAATGACAGGTGAGGGCTGCCTGTGATTGGCTGACCTCAGCCAATTACATACAGCTCTATCAGCAGGTGGGGATTTTAAATCCCTGCCTGCTGATAGTTCAGCACCACAGTGCAGGGGACAGCAGGAGAAGACGCGGCTGTGCCCCGGCAGCTGAAGGGAGGTAAGTATCTTTTTTTTTTTTTTTTTTTACTATTTTACAAGGCTTTTCAGGGAAGGGCCATAAGCCCTTCTCTGCAAAGCCACTAACAGCTGCCGGGGCTCAGCGGGGACTTCTGCCGCTGTCCCCAGCTCTGTAGCACTGCTGAGCTATCAGCAGCTGGGGATTTAAAATCCCCTCCTGCTGGTAGCTCTGATTGTGATTGGCTGAAGCAATTCAGCCAACCACAATCAGAGCTACCAGCAGGCGGGGATTTTAAATTCCCGGCTTCTGATAGCTCAGAACTACAGAGCCGGGGACAGAGCTAGAAGTCGCGGCGGAGCCCTGGCAGCTGAAGGGAGGTAAGAATTGTTGTTTTTTTTTGCACTATTTTAAATGGCTTATGAAGCCCTTCCCTGAAAAGCCATTGACAGGATGCCGGCAGCAGGATTCTCTACCGCAGCTGTCATGTGTCACAGCTGCGGTTGAGAATTGAAGAATTCCTTTTGCTGCTTCTCTTAACTAGCGGGGGTGAAGGATACATCTGCCGCATGCGGCAGATGTGTTCTTCATGCCCGCGGGGGTCACAGTAGCGGCGGACAGGTAAGTTTTTTTTTATTATTCTTTTGTTTTGCACTAAAATGTTTCTTTTTCAGGGAAGGGCTTATATGTAAAACCCTTCCCTGGAAAAGAATGCAGGGGACCGGCAGAACATTGTTTTCAATGGAGCCGCCGGCAGCAGCCGCGGCGCCATTGACAACAAGCACGCAGCTGTGTTCACGCGTGCTTTTGCTCGTACCTAGGTGCGGAAGTATGTACGCACCTGAGTATGCATCAAAACACGCTCGTCTGAACGGGCCCTTTTAATGTGTAAAAAAGTAAATAACTTAATTTTTAAAAAATCACAAATCTGAAATTAGCACATCTGTAATAAGCCAATGAAAAATGTTAGTACATTATTTAGGCTGCACAGTGTACATCACAAAAAGAAAAATTAGAAAAAATATGTATAAATCAACAAATAGTACTATTAAAAAGTACAACTTATCCCACCAAAAAAAATACATAAAATCCTCACACAGCATTATTGACAAAAAAAGATAAATTTTAGAGGTCTTTGAATGCAGCGATAAAAAACAATATACATTTTTTTTAAAGTGGGAAAAAGTTACAGAAAAAACGTATATAAATTTGGTATTAATGTAATTGTACAGACCGGCAGAATTAAAGGGGTTGTCCCGCACCGAAACGGGTTTTTTTTTTTTTTTACCCCCCCCCCCCCCCCCGTTCGGCGCGAGACAACCCCGATGCAGGGGTTAAAAAAACAAACCGGAGAGTGCTTACCTGAATCCCGGCGGTCCGGCGTCTTCATACTCACCTGCTGAAGATGGCCGCCGGGGTCTGCTCCCTCCGTGGACCGCAGCTCTTCTGTGCGGTCCATTGCCGATTCCAGCCTCCTGATTGGCTGGAATCGGCACGTGACGGGGCGGAGCTACACGGAGCCGGCATTCTGCACGAGCGGCCCCATTGAAGACAGCAGAAGACCCGGACTGCGCAAGCGTGGCTAATTTGGCCATCGGAGGCCGAAAATTAGTCGGCACCATGGACACGAGGACGCCAGCAACGGAGCAGGTAAGTATAAAACTTTTGATAACTTCTGTATGGCTCATAATTAATGCACAATGTACATTACAAAGTGCATTAATATGGCCATACAGAAGTGTATAGACCCACTTGCTGCCGCGGGACAACCCCTTTAATTTAACATATTATTTATACTGCACCATGAACACCATTAAGAATAAAAATCATGTTAGGGCTCAGTCACACGGGCGCATTAGCGCCCGTGTGACTGCAGGTAGCAGACGGCCGTATCTGAAGACGGACGTATCTCTGCAGCGCTGGAGGAAAGAACATGTGAGCGGCTTCATTGCCGATGCACCCGTGTGATTGAGCCCTCAGAATGCAGCTTTTGTTAATCTTGCCTGTAGAAAAAATTGGATAAAAAGCAATCAAAATGTTGAATAAAAGAAGACTAGAGTTCTTTTGTGCAAAGCGATGGAAAATATGTTTACACTGTCTTAACATATGGTGCCACTATAAAAAAAACTGTGCCCCCAGTAATAAATTATAATGCACTGTTCCCCCAGAAATAACAATCTACACTGTTCTCCCAGAAATTAATTATCTCCTCTTCTTCTCTATCCATCATGAAGACGTCTTCCAGCCACAACTGATCTCTACACACCTTACTCATCTTGCAGCTATGTCCCATGCCCTCCACACAGTAACAGTTCCCAAACTGTGACATCAACAAAATAATGCCCTCTAATTATGCATCCCATTTGTGGACCCTACACTAGCTAGATCCCCTGTCCATTGCTTCCACAGTCATTAAGTTCACCATTTGTGACTTCTACTGTAGTTAAGATGCAAGTCGGATGTCATTACATGGAGTGGGATTGGAAGCCAAGGCCGCTCCATATACGGCTGGTATGGGCTATCTTTGACAGCCAACATCCACCTGCAACAGCTGCAATTGGACATAACACCCATTGTGGCTATTAACCCTTTAAATACCACTGTCAATTCTGGCAGCTGCATTAAAATGTCATCTTCCAGATTCTCATGTCCCGAACAGCCCTCCTATAATAAGATTAATGGAATGCAGGTGTCATGGCAGCCTGGAGCCTTCCGAAGGTAGACTCTCATGGCTGCTATGAATAATTGCCAATTAAGATGTGGCACAGTAGTATTTTGTCAGTAGTATTTTGGTATAAAGTAATACTATAGTTTGTCTGTGATCCATAAAGTATCCATAAAGAAATAAACTCTTACCAGACCCTTATCCCTGCATTTCCTACGGGCATCATGGTGTCATCGTCCACAGTTGGGACCTCTCCCCGTCCCGGTCTCCAACTGTTTTAATATTTAATCTAGCTGAACTGATGAAGGGGTTCTGCCCCAGAACATGGTTTATTATCTGGTTGTATGCTATATTAATTAAAGGAAACATTTTCATCTAGTTGTTTTTTAATTATTCAAATAATTTTTGTATAATCTGTGCTGTGCCACGAGTTTTTGTTTCTCACACTCCTCCATACACTCACACCCACTTAGGTGATGTGTTCTCTGATCAGCAGCACCTCCAGATTCTTTGGCATACTTCAAATCATCACAGCCCTTGTCTCTATTTTGGGATTTTAATCTTTTACCGGTTTTAAACCATCCCTTCTTTCCATTCCCCACAGTGACATGCAGAATGGACCACAAGAGTCCCGTTCTGCAAATCAGTGGGAGTCTCAGAGGTGAGCCCTTCAGTGATCAGCAAGTTATCCCATATCCTGTAGATAGTGGATAACTGGCCGCTGTGGTACGACCCCTTCAATTTCTTGAACTGACTTTATTTTACTTTTAAAAAATTTAGCTCAATGGCTGTTTATTATTTCTTTTTTAATTCTAACAGCAATATGTAAATAATCTTTAGGTTTACAATATGACAATCCCTCTACATATGACAAAATTGCTCATATGTAGAGGGATTTTGCATATTGTTAAAAGAATACTTGGTCAATTTCCTGCAAGTGGGGCATGAATATGAAAGTGATGGTCCAATTTTTATCTGTGTCTATCCCCTGCCCACACCCATCCTGCTCCTCTTCCTCCACATTTTCATACCACCTTTCAACACATTCCACATCAGCACAGATATCCATATGCGACAAAATCCGGCCACAATACAGTGGTGCACATAGTAAACTCTAACATGTTTTCATAAAACTCACATGTCTAGGGGAGCACAGGCTATTCAGACAATTTGGAAAAATGAATCAAGAGTGGATTTCACCTGACATCTGGACTGCCACGGCAGATTCCACGGATTAGTTAGTACACTAGCACTTTTTAGTCACAGTAACCATGCCTTCTGTGTGCTAATCAGCAGGGACAGCTGTGTGGGTGTGTCAGGAGGAGCTAAAATCTCCAGACACATTCAGTCTCAGGCTGCAAGCTGAGAGCCAAGCTAAAAGCTGGAGCAGCCCTACTGCTGAAATCCAGAGCCAGGCTCTGAGAGAGAACTACTCCCTAAGAGAAGGAAAGCCTGACGTTTGTGGGAGACCAGGCTGTGGTAATGCCATAAGTCTGACAGGGAAGGACGTCTCCAGACTGACGCCCATTTGGTTATGTGTAGTGGTGCTAGCCCACCGTGTTAGTAGTAAGTGATGAAACTACTGTTAAGTTAGTGCCTTGCTGGGCAAGCATTTATTATTTTCATAGCAATAAGTGTTTGCTATGCTTATAGCACAAAGTGTATGTGCTGCCAGTGGCTGCTATGTTTCCACTGGATTTCCATGTTATTGCTATATATGCAAAAAATAACGTTATTCTGACTTTTACAAGGACTAAGTGAGCTGCTGTGACGTCTCTGACCCTCACACCCCATGCAGGCATTGCCAGATATGGTGAAGCATTGTGGACATATCTGGTTGCTAGAGGCAACGGCAGGACAACTTTGTCATGTGAAAGGTCTGTGGTGAATGTCCAGAAGTTGTGGAGTGGAGACGTATGGGTTGTCACCTGGTGCAGTTAAAGAGCCAATGTGGCTAAAGAGAAAACTGAAGGAAAAGTGAGTTTTGCTGTGAGGTGCAAGATTTATAGGGCCAGCTGCCTAAAATTTAGACTGTGAGTCTGACTTTGCTGCTGTGAGAGTGATCTATGAAGGAACTCCTATAGAGGAACCTGCTGCAGCAGCGACAATTGCTAAAATTGAAATGCATTATATATACTTAATATCTTTAAACGACAATTGAGAAGGCTGCGGTGTTGGGGAGCCATGCCATCGCTGGTGGAAGGTTATTGCCTGCTTCATGTGGGTGAACATTGTTTCAATAATTTAATTCAGACTTGAGTCTGTATAACTAAGTCTCTGGACATGTTTCATGTATTACTGGTTAATTTCTAAATATATTTATTGAATACTGGTTAAAGTTGGGTAACCCTTTAAATAAATACCACAGCCTTTTATAATCCAAATTGTGTGGGTTTTGTGTTTTACTTATTATAGATATTTTATTATTAGTGGGTCATAAAGCATAGTGTAGCACGCCAGAAAGCAAAGAAGAGTGGGGATTGGCTGAGCAATCTCTACCCCTTCCCAACTCCTCTTGTGGTGCTATTTGTTTGCATTGTGCATGCACAGTGGAAACTTTGCAGAAAGTAAAAATAAATCATGGTGGCAGAGAAGGGGCCTCTTGACGTCCAGGGAGTGGGGCAGTGTCCCTAAATCCGGAATAGTTACGAGGCATGACCATATGCTCCTCTCTCAGAAGGACTCTTCCCCATGCCTCCTCTGTCACACAGACTGCTACCCATGCCTCCTTCTTTCTTGCACAGATTACTCTTCATACCCCCTCCTTTCACACAGAATAATCTTTGCCTCTCATCTCTTACAAATTGCTCCCCATAGTCCATTCTCTCCTACAGACTTCCCCAATGCCGTCTATCATGCAGGAAACTGAATGTCGAATATTCATCTTCCTGTCTCCTCCCTATAGTGATCATAGGGGATCACTGCAGAGGGAAGAGGACTGTGCAGCTACTGTATGTCTTCAGTGCTAAACAGTTTAAAAGAGAGGCATAACTTGAAGCTCCTAAACTCCAATGCAAAATCTGTAACAGGGCCCCCAACTATAATGCTTTATTCATAGTACTGGGCTCCCTATATGGAGAAGAGAGGCCTTATAAGCCCCCTAAGGCTCCTGGGACTGGGTGCAACCGCATCCCCTATAGTTACACACCTGGTTGAAAAGTAACAGTGCCAGTGGTGCCTTTTTATGGGATGGGGCCATGGCAATTGCACGGTTTAACTTACCTCACAACACCGGATCTGTATAAGCTTTAGTAAAGAATTAATTTTGAGTATTAGGCAAAATTCTTCCAAGTATTTTATAAGAAAACCGGTTATTAATAGAGATTTACAATATTAAATTTGTGGTGACTTATGATAATTACAGTCAAGCAAAAGACATTTTAATTTTGTTCTCCTTCCCCTTTCTTCTCTGTGTGGAGCTTTTCATAAAACCATTCAAACTGGGTATAAATGGCTTGCAATAAAGTCAAGACTGATCTGTACAAAGAATGCAATGTTTATATATGAGAAATAATGTAAATTCTTTTCTCTGCTTTTTATGTGTGCTCAGTGATTGAGGTCTTTAAACTTATTGCAGTTCAAGTCTGAAGATCAAACAATTAGGTCTGTGTGTGATTAAACAGCAATGTAAATATATTTGGCAGTCTTCATTAACATAATCTATAATAGAGTTGTGCCACTTGGTCAAATTTGATATTGAGCTCTGACATGACACTGTGAATTTCATATATTGTAATCTTTAAACCTAATAACTGCATGAATGAATTTAATCTCTTTACAAATGTAAATTACTGATACTATTATGGATGCACTGAATTTTAGCCATAACATTAAAATCACCTGCCTGATACTGTGTAGGTCCCTCTTATAGCTCTGACCTATCGAGATATGGACTTGACAAGACCTCTGAAGGTGCTCTCAAGACATTAGTAAATAAGGGAGATGGAATAATACCTCCACAGTGCGACTTATTGTAAGGCAGCATTCCTTCAAGCCAAAGTTAGACTCTTTATAGAAGCCTTGTAACAATGATTGGGAATTAAAAGCAAAGCTAGACTCCATGCACAGACAGCTGTTTCAGGGTATTTGCCCTTCATAAGTGTAGGGTAGGAGTCTAGCTTTGCTAGTGAGAGGCTTGGGATGGGGGTCAGAAACACTATCTTTTCTCCTTAGGGAGAGCACCTAGACGGTGAGTGAGAAGACTCAAAAGGCCATTTGTGCTTCTCTGGTTAATATGCAAATAAGGGAGATGGAATAATACCTCCACAGTGCTATTGTAAGGCAGCATTCCTTCAAGCCAAAGTTAGACTCTTTATACAAGCCTCGTAACAATGACTGATTTTAATTCCCAGTCATTGTTACAAGGCTTTTATAAAGAGTTTAACTGGCCAACAAAACAAGTATTTTGGAAAGCAACAGTATTTAGTGTACCCCAGTTGCATTCTTAAGAGTACAGCGATGACTTTTAGATAGCCACAGATTTTCGACTTGTGTTTGGCATATTTGATTGAGTCGAGGAGGGCTGTCATGTTTGCATAAGTCTCCTTCATGTGAACTGCATGACCAGCAGGAATAGAAGGAAGACGGTGGTTGTTGTGAAGTAATACAGCTTTCAAACTAAGTTTGGAGGAGTCTATGAATAGCCTCCATTCAGTTGGATCATGGTTCGAATTCGAACATTTCATCAAGCCATTAATGTTGCAGCAAACAACCAGATTGTTTTTCTTCTCAAAAGAAGGAAGCAGATCCCTCTGACGTTCTCTGTACTGTGAGACCCTGACAACACGTTGGAGAAGATTCCATTGCTGTAATCTTGACCCTAGAAGTTCCACCTTCTACTTTGACAAGTCAAGGTCTTGAATGAGATCACTCAATTCCGCGTGACTCAGTCTGTGCTGTGTTTTATCTTTTACCTCAAAGTCAGGGTCATGGGATGTGGAAGGCTTGTTGGGTTCTTCTTTTTCCACACTATCTTCATTTTCTACTTCAAGCTCATAATGTTGCTGTGGAGTAGGAACTGGTAAACTATCTGAATGTGGAATAGGTCAAATAGCAAATGGAAGATTCAAGTATTGAACTTCATTGACAATCCTGCCATCTGTATGGTTTGTAGGCTCCCACCAAACCATAGGCACAGCAAAAGATATAGATCGTTTTTTATTTTTCAGCCATTCTCGGAGTTTAACTGAACAAAAGTTGCAATATATATGTGGAGCCCATGACTCATCCTGGTCCCCTATCTTTATACCAAAATAATGGTGATAGGCAGTAGAGATGAGCGAGCATGCTCGGTAAGGTCAGTTACTCGAGCAAGCCTCGCTCATCTCGAGTAACTGCCTTCTCCTCCGAGCACGCTCGGGGGGGGGGGGGGGGGGGCAGTGGGGGACAGAAGGGGAGAGCAGAGGGGAGTGGGGGGGAGAGTAAGAGAGATCTCTCTCGAGTAACTGACCTTACCGAGCGTGCTCGCTCATCTCTAATAGGCAGTCTTCACAAGAGGTGTCAGATTGCGTTTCTGTGACAAAAATGTTATTTCACCACAAATGTAATAAAAATTATTCACTAAATTTACACATTTTTGTGACATTTTGATATAGCAAATTTTACACTTCAAAAGCACTCCAAAACCAAAAATTCAAAAAAAGCAAAACCAGAAACAATATGAAACTCACTCATAGCAACATTTATTATGTTTATGACCTACAAACATATGGAGAACGTTGTGTTATGTCAGTTGAGAGGTGTGACAACTCCCCCCCCCTCAAAATTCCCACAAAATAAAAATGGAAACTCTAAAAAATTACATCACTGTATCTCCAAAGCAAGAGTTAATCTATCATTTTTATGGTGATTTTTGAATTCAGCAGATGGAAATACATAAGAATACGCTAATTGCCCCCCAAAAAATCATTGTTGGGCAGTGATTTATTTAAGATTTAATTCCAGTAAATTACAAAATGGAGCCTCCATCGATCGCAATTTTTTCCGAACACATCCCACAAATGCCCCAACAGGGTGACAAATGGGGAATTTTTTAGGTCAAGCAAGCTCTTTGGTAGGTTCTTCAAACCATTCCTGAATAGTTTTTGGAGTGTGGCAGGTTGCATTATCTACTAGAAAGAGGACACTGCCAACAGGGTTGCCATGAGAGGGTTTCTTGTTTTGCAGCAATATTTAGATAGATGGTAGGTATCAAAGTAATATTCACATGAATGCCAGGTCCCAAAGTTTCGCAGCAGAGAATTGACCAGAGCATCAACCTGTCTCTGTTGGCACATCTTCTCCTCATAGTGCATGCTGGTGCAATTTCATCTCCATGTAAGTACAGTTGTGCACATAATGTAAAAGAAAATGTGATTTACCAGACCAGGTTACATTCTTTTATTGCTCTATGGTCCAGTTCTGAAGCTCATGTGCTCATTGTAGGTACTTTTGATAGTGGACAGAGTTCAGCATCAGCAGTCTAAACAGTCTGCGGATACTCAGCTCCATGTACAGCAAGCTGTGATGGATTATATTGTCTTGTGTCCAGCAGTGTTGTTACAAGTGAGTAGACTTTCCTTTTCTCTATGTGCTTTGCATGAGAGACATCATAACAGTTACTTTTCCACCACTGGCTCAGGAAAAACTGATAATTACAGATACAGCCTGCAATAGTGCTACTCCTCTTGTACACTTTGTTCTGAAATTTACCTGAAACAACAGGTCTGCTTTAAGAATTCTATTTTGTCCTGTTGGTCCATTGGCTGATTTTATGTGGGAATTTCCATGGCTAGGGAGGGGGGGTGGGAGGGCACAGCAGATTTGTGCCATTTGGTATGGATTTTGGCATGGATTTTGATGCGGATCTGCTACAGATTTCGGCCCTTCAATTGGGGATGGATTTTTGTTGTGCGTCTACACTGGGTCCATGCTGATTTTGGTGCAAAATTACTTTGAATTATTTTGGCTGTGGAGGTTACGCGACTGGTATATGCACACTTAATGAGTTGGAAATTAATTTTATTATAGATTATATGAAGCTCATATTAACCAATGTAAAATTAATGGGGTCTATTTCCTAATGCCTGTGAATAGTGTATCATCTGCTGCCTATATTCTGGGAAAATAATGAGCCATGATGTAATGCCTGTGACCGTTAATGGTGAGACTCAAGCTCAGCTATATGTATGGCCAATTATCCCTAGACGTTGTTCCATTATCCGGTATCAGTAGTGCAGTGGAAAGTAGAGGGGCTAATGATTATCTAAAATCCACCTACAGCATGAGGTTGCTATGAACATGATGCTTGGATCACGTCTGTGTTCAGTCAATAGTAATAAGATCCTTGGATTAGCCACTTGTGATCTCATGACACAATGTGTCATGTTATTAAACGCCAATGACATGTTGGGGTAGAGCCAATGATGTGTCAGGCATTTAGAAGCCTGAACTATGAGCAGATCTCATTGATGTGATTAGTTTCTGAAACAGCATGATATGATATGGGAATAATGTGTCAACGAACCCTTTATATGTGCAATCAGATTAAGAGCAATGACATCTGAGTGAGGAGAAGGTAACCCTAAGCAACCATCTAAATAGCCATAATGTTTTTAATGTGTTTTAACTTGCTTTCTTGATGTTTTATTACTCATTGTGTGACAGAGGAAAAGGAGTGAAAAATTGGGTCAGCTACTAAAATAGAGTTTAAAGGAAGCATGTGTTTTCTATGCTAATATTTCCTTATGCATGCTAGAAAAAGGCAGAAATATTAACATTGGAGAACCTTTAATACGGTGATGTAGACCCACAACAAAAATGGCTTTTGAGGACAGGGTTAACCTAAAGCAAGAGAGAGAAAGAGACAGAAAGAGAGAGAATGAAACAGAGGGAGGGAGAATGAGACAGAAGGAGAAAATGAGAGAGAACCCAAAAGAGGGGAAGAGAACACAAAATGGGGAGCGAGAACTCAGAAGAGGTAGAGTGCAAATGAGAAAAAAAAGACAGTGCTATTAAGTCATGTTGTATACTTGGGTTACTAATAATGCTTTCTTATACTTAGTAAAGATGGACAACTCATCATGTGCTATAGAAGTCCTCCACAAAATAATAATGCCCCCTTATGGCCCTCACAGTAATTAGGTACCCTATTATGGGCCCAAAAATATAAAATCCCCTTTGTTGCCCATACAGTAATAAAATTCTTCATTGTGGCCTCACTGCAGTAAAATTAAAAAATGACTATATTCACCTCTTGGCTCCTTGTTTCGACTGAACCTATTACTTTCCCACCCATATTTGCTCTCCTGGTTCTGCAGTCACATGATCTGACCATGTGCCTGCTGTAGCCAATCTACAGTTGTCAGATTGTCAGATCATGTGACTGCAGAACCAGGCAGTGACCGGAGGACCAGAGAGACAGGGACTGAAGTGGCTGCAATGAGTATAGGAGGTGAATATACAGTAACTTTTTTCATTTTGCTGAAAACTGGTCGGGGTTAGAGAGAAAAATTGGTGATTGGAGGAGGGAGCTGTAAACCCGGTGTCTCCTGAGAAATCTGTGTAATATAACAGGTCTGCATAGGCCCTGTATGACTGAAATGGGATTTGCTTTGTATTTTTAAAGCATGACATAAAGACTGGATTTTATTTTGGAAGCCTCTGTAGCTTTGGATTTTTCTCCATATATTATCAAATCAAAACTAAGTTGTATTTCAATATAGAAGTAACAAGACCGCCTTTTATGTGCAAATAGATCAAAACAATCCAGAGTGTTATGCAAAAAAGTGAATGCGAATATCATAGAAATTGAATTCTGTACACATCCGCTGCTGAATATTCTTCCACACAATATAATTGCTTCAGAATATTTTCTCTTATTGATATAAATAGTTACTGCACTTTAAAACAAATTAGGTTAATTATGTTATGTTCATTCCCACTTCTTTTTTTTGTGCCCACTGTTTTCACAGACACAAAAAAATGAGACCTGCTCTATTTTGTGCATATTTGCACATCAAAGAGCCCCATAGAGGTTGTTGAGAGGTGTGCAAACACGCACAACTGTAGGGCACTAAATGCTGCACATATTTGCGATTACTAGTACCGCTTTAGGCTAATTAGCCATTTAAACTTGGGCGGGGTGATTTCCCTGCCCATGTGAACAGGTGAGTCTGCACAAGTATGCACAGTTTTTGCACAGGCATGCGCGCAAAATATACTCATTCACTGCGCAACAAAATTGTTCAGGAGCCAGCCTATTGCAAAATACGCTCATCTGATGGAGTCCTGAGGCTGTATTAACATGGGCAAGTGCATTGTTGATCCAAGAAACTCGGACCAATATTGCAATCTTAAATCCGCGATTTTCACTGCGAATGCAACGCTATTTGTGAGGAAATCACATCACAATACACGCGACTTTCATGAGTAAAAATCATATGCTATTTTAATAGGAAAAATCGCATTGCACTTGCATGTACATTTTTTAAGACCCGTAGCATATATGGGCAAGCTTTCTACAGAAATGTAGAACGTGCTGTAAATTTTGTTGTAGTTTTCCCCCAGTGATCCTGGTTTGCAGGTTCAAAATCCCCGCCTCTAGGAACCCCTGGCTCTAATTGGTTCTTGAGTGCCACGGCTCAGCCAATCACTGCAGCGCTCGATTAACCAATCACAGCCATTGCATCCCTTTTTTTAAATGCAGATAGGCTTATTTTTGGGATAAGGCTTATATTTCAAGCCCCCCTGCAAAAAAAAAATCCCAGCAAAAGGGTGCTACAAAGTTGCACAACACAACTTTGTAGCGACACAAAAGTCGCAATATCGCCACAAGAAAACAGTGATACTGCACAGAACACAGAAGCGATATCACTGTGATTTTCTTGCAGTGATATTGCTGTCACCCGTGTTAAAGAGGCCTAATGGAAAGATTTGAATTTCTTCTGTATTTTTGACCCACTCCTGGTTTTGGCTCACAAAATACTGATGAAAAATTCGCCTGTGTGAAGGAGCCCTAATGCACAAAACTCGCACGAGAAAATCAGCATTGCAAATATCGCCATGTCTGAAAAGTCATGTGAAAGTGAAAGTATTTTTTGAAAACAATTTCAGTTGTTGAAGATAAAGGTAAGATGGTCTAGTAGGTGTTTGTAGAGTGATGAGAGTGAATACAAGCTGTGTTTACAAGTCTACTGACACTTGTCGAATATAATCCATATCCAGCAACGTGGGCGCATGTTATCCCTGCAGAAAAGCAAAGCAGTTGAAGATCATTTGTCATAACAAACAAGAGGTGGAAAGAGCTATTGTTCAGCCATAGTTAAACGACAGTTAAACTGCCAAGTAGTTTGCAGCTAATAGCTGCTAATTATCTCCGTCTAAGTGACATGATGTTTCTTCGTGGAAGAGCTGAGGTCATTTCTCTTGCTATCTACTGCACCTTCAACAATAAGCACTTATTATTCACACTAGAATCAAGCTACAATTGTCTGATGGTTATTATTCCAATATCAAATCCTTATGTGGCCCAGATAAAATAGATTTTAACTCTTTCTGAGGCAAACATTAATGAGACATTTATAAACACTTGTATATTTCAATTTAGGTAATTTTGAAATGTAATATATACAGTAGATCACAAAAAATTGTATCACTACGAAAAACTTTGGAACTCATTTATCAAAACTGCCCAAAAGCAAAACTGTCTTTGCTGCCCATAGCAACCAATCACAGCACAGCTTTAATTTCTTAAACGGCTGTGGTAAAATGAAAGATGTGCTGTAATTGGTTGCTATGAGCAACAAAGACAGTTTTGCTTTTGGGCAGTTTTAATCATGCCGGCGTTTTAACTCCATGGAAGTAGAGTGTTTCTGTGGCTCTGAGTAAAGACAGTATTCAAAATTGTTAGGTCGGCTGCCCGGGTCTGCCGTCCTCCTGCTGTGTGCTTTCTACTAGCACTGCAGGCGATAACCATTTTCCATGATCTCAGCCCATCTGCAGGGTTAATAGGTGATTGCTCTCCTATTTAAGCTGAGCCGGGGAACTTCCTCATTGCCAAAGTATTGGTGTTTGTTTCCTGTTGCCAACAAGCCATTCAGATATTAATCTACTATATACTGGCCCTTGGACCTGTTTACTGGACATGTATGAACTCTGCCTGCCCTGACTCTTGGAGTCGTGACCTGGACTTGCTTAAATTCTGCCTGCCTCGACCCTCGGATGAGTTACCTGGATTTTTTTTATACCCCGCCTGCGCCAACATAAGGTCTGTATCAAGACACTATGCTTTGGGCTGTCACATGGGGTCTTGCAGCAGTGTCACCGACCCCCATGGGTTAGCCGTCAACTATACCTGGACTATTCCAGGAGGCAGCGGCTTGTTCAGTTCACCGCAGCGGAGTCTAGATCCCTGTACAGTGGTCAAAGGATATATACCAGGAACCATTGAGTTGTGCTGCTGGGACCTGTAGTACCATGGGTTTCCAGGAGGACACTTCACCAGGTGTGGGATGTTTAAGCTAGCTGGGTGTTGTGTTCTCCAGCCATCCAATGGTCTTCTGCATATAGATACCAGCCCCTCTGGATAAATGGTGCTGGCTTTCTTAATTCCCTCAGCATACTCTTGTGTTTGCATCCATGCAGGCTTGGGTAGGTGTGAACAGCGACATGTTCTGTGTGCCTGTGCAGGTGGATGGATTTGAGATGAACAGTCCTGTTCAGTGTGTTTCGGTGTGAACAGTGACGTGTTCTGTGTGTCTGTGCAGGTGATTAGACATGTGGTGTAAACAGTCCTGTTCCGTGTGGTATGCATTCCCTTGTGTGTTGGTGTGAACTGTGTCCTGTAATGCTTTAATCAGTTTCCATCTAAGGCGAGTCAGGTCCTTAGGTTTCAGCGTGGGTCAATTGGGACAATTGCCCCACTTGCAGGCAGTATTCAGGGGGTAAGTTATCTTGTGAGAGTAGGCACGCATGAGACAACGAGGACCCTTGACACAGGCTTGTGGGCTTAAGTATATTGGGCAAAATACGAACCAATACACACTGAACAGGACTGTTCAGATCACATGTCTGGCCATGTGCACAGACACACAGAACACATCGCTGTTCACGCCGATACACACTGAACAGGACTGTTCATCTCATGTCCAGCCACCTGCACAGACACTCAGAACATGTTGCTGTTCATACCTACCCAAACTTGCATTGATGCAAATACAAGGGTATTGTGAGGCAACTGAGGAAAACAGCACACTTTAGCCAGATGGGGCTTGTATTTATATATATTTCAGCCATTTTCCCTTTTTTTCACACAGCAGTGGGTCAGCAGTAGAGATGAGAGAGCATACTCATCCGAGCTTGATGCTCGTTCGAGTATTAGGGTGTTCGAGATGCTCGTTACTCGAGACGAGCACCACGCGGTACTTGTCTCGATTAAACGAGCACTGACCATTGAATTCAATGGAGCCGGCAATACAGCCGGCTCCATTGAAACCAATGGGCTGCCGGCGAGCGCGGGATGAATTTTCGTGAAGGGCTTAAAAATATAAGCCCTTACCTGAAAATCATCCTTAAGGGTGCGTTCAGACGAGCGTGTTTTGGTGCGTGCATACGCACGCACAAAAACACGCTTGTATTTACAACACTGCATTCCCTATGGTGTGTGCACATGTCCGTACTTTGCATGTGCATGCCTGCAAAGATAGGATATGCGTGCACCATAGGGAATGCACGCATTGTTTTCAATGGAGCCGCGGCTGCTGCCGGCGGCTCCATTGAAAACAATGGCCTGCTGGCTCCCTGCATTCCTTTTCAGGGAAGGACTTTACCTATAAGCCCTTCCCTGAAAAAGAAAGATTTTAGTGTAAAAAAGAATAAAAATGCAGGCATTCTCTTCAATGGAGCCGCGACTGCTGCCGGCGACTCCATTGAAGACAATGGTCTGCTGGCACACCTGAATTCTTTTTCAGGGAAGGGCTTTACATATAAGCCATTCCCTGGAAATTAATTAAAAGTGATTTAAAAAACAAAAAAAATAGATACTCACCTCCCTTCAGCTGCCGGGGCACAGCTGCATCTTCTCCTGCTGTCCTCTGCACTGTGGTGCTGAACTGCTGATCTATCACCAGCCGGGGATTTAAAATCCCCGCCTGCTGAAAGAGCTGAATGTGATTGGCTGAGGTGCTCAGCCAATCACAGGTAGCTCTCCTGAATGAATGACAGGTGAGAGCTGCCTGTGATTGGCTGAGCACCTCAGCCAATTACATTCAGCTCTTTCAGCAGGCGGGGATTTTAAATCCCCGGCTGGTGATAGATCAGCAGTTCAGCAACACAGTGCAGGGCACAGCAGGAGAAGACGTGGCTGTGCCCCGGCAGCTGAATGGAGGTGAGTACCTATTTTTTTTTATTTTTTTTTTACTATTTTAAAAGGCTTTTCAGGGAAGGGCTTATGAAGCCCTTCCCTGCAAAGCCACTAACAGCTGCCGGGGCTCAGCGGGGACTTCTGCCGCTGTCCCCGGCTCTGTAGCGCTGCTGAGCTATCAGCAGACGGGGATTTTAAATCCCCGGCTGCTGATAGCTCAGAACTACAGAGCCTGGGACAGCGCTAGAAGTCGCGGCTGAGCCCCGGCAACTGAAGGGAGGTGAGAATTGTTTTTGTTTTTTTTTTGCACTAATTTAAATGGCTTTTCAGGGAAGGGCTTATGAAGCCCTTCCCTGAAAAGCCATTGACAGAATGCCGGCAGCAGGATTCTCTACTGCAGCTGTCATGTGTGACAGCTGCGGTTGAGAACTGAAGAATTCCTTTTGCTGCATCTGCCACAGATGTGGCAGATGTAGCAGCAGGGAATTCTTTTAACTAGCGGGGGTGAAGGATACATCTGCTGCATGCGGCATATGTGTTCTTCATGCCCGCGGGGGTCACAGCAGCGGCGGAGAGGTACGTTTTTTTTTCTTCTTTTTTTGTTTTGCACTAAAATGTTTCTTTTTCAGGGAAGGGCTTATATTTTTAAGCCCTTCCGGAAAATTCATCCCGCGCTCGCCGGCAGCTCATTGCTTTCAATGGAGCCGGCTGTATTGCCGGCTCCATTGAATTCAATGGGCAAACATCGTTCTTCTCTGCCACAGCTGTTACAGCTGTGGCAGAGGAGAACGATCTTTATGCTGACAGTGGGGGGGGGGGGTCACTCTTGCCACTATTGTGGCTTAATAGTGAGACCTCGGAGCCCGAAATGCAGCCCTGCATGTTGCTCCTCGCCTGCCCTATCCATTTCTGTGTTTTTTACATGACTTTGATGATTTGCTAATGTTTTCACAAATGAAAACCTTAGCGGAGCACCAGTCATATACAAAAATGCTCGAGTCACCCATTGACTTCAAAGGGGTTCGTTACTCGAAACGAACTCTCGAGCATCACTGAAAGTTCGACTCGAGTAACGAGCACTCGAGCATTTTGGTGCTTGCTCATCTCTGGTCAGCAGTTATTGAATATCCTTTCTAATGGTAAAGTTCTTCTTGTGATAGATGTCCTTGCATCATTCCTTCTTATCTGGTTCACAAGACAATCACTGAAATAAATTGTTCCTTTATACTAAAACAAAGAAATGATGTACCCCAGATGTATTGGCATGTCTGTAGATTGTGGGCTAGAATGCACTTTCTCAAGGCTTCATCTGCTCATCTTGATTATTTTGTTACATTTCTCTATGAAATGCTTATTAATGCGCACACACCATAGACTTACTATGATTAACTGTAAAATGCATATTATAATTTGATTGGATGCTGAGGGAGCGAGGAGAGCAAATGATCAGCTCCTGACAAGTTTACGATATGAGATGTACTTCACAGACATGCTTCAGAAGAGACTGTTTCATATTTCCTTCTCTGATGCATCGTAATAATAATTAGGCGTAACTAATTGATAAGGTTACGATACCCATTGAGTATCACCTAAATTAAGTGATTAACAATATTCTGTAACTAAGGGTGCGTTCACACCAGCGTAGGCGTATTTACGTTCGCACGAGCGCAACGTATATTCGCCGGAGAGAACGTTTTTCGCCGATCACGACCAGAGCTAGAAAGCGTATTTTCGTTTGTTCCTACTTTGCAAACTATATTTTCGGCCATCGAATATGCGTTGGCGCGTATTTCGGTCGCATATGTTCCGTTTTTTTTTCAGGTTGCCGTTTTTACGCGCCGTAAAATCGCCCATGTGAACGAATACATACGAAACCATTGCCTCAGATGGTCACGTATATACGTTTGGTCGCAAAAACGCGCCGTTTATGCGCTCGTGTGAACGCACCCTTAGTTTGTTGTTTTTAACCATTTCCTACTGACTCACCAAGTTTTCAATAAATGTGAAAACCCCCTTAAGGAATTACTATTTTTTACCTCTGCAATACCATTAAAAGCTATATGATTTTTTCATTCCACTGACTTATTTTGGCAGGAGTACAGTGACGAAGGAGAGCTGCGCAATTCCATGAAAAAAGTACATATCTGAAACTCATTAAGCTAAATAAACATTTAAATCGTGGCGTGTTCATCTGCTGCGCACAAATAAACGTACCCTGCGTGTGCAAAATAGACAGTAAAATACGCTGATACACACACGCAAAAAAGCCTGGCTTATAGCGCAAATATGTTGTGCTCAGGCACATGCAAAAATGCACATGCTTGAGGG
Organism: Eleutherodactylus coqui; assembly: GCF_035609145.1. Taxonomy (NCBI): domain Eukaryota; kingdom Metazoa; phylum Chordata; class Amphibia; order Anura; family Eleutherodactylidae; genus Eleutherodactylus; species Eleutherodactylus coqui. The sequence continues at coordinate 308,228,949 of NC_089837.1, forward strand.
AAGGAGCTGTAAGACTTGTGTTATACAAACGTATTTGCGCAGCATTTTGCACACACAATAAATAGAACCCACTAATTTCAATGGATTGTTCAAAAGTGTGTATTTTGTGAGCGTATTTCGTTCACACAAAAAAACACATAGCATGCTCTATCTTTCTGTGCATTTGTGCATAGGCGTTTTAAATCCCCATCTGTAGGCAATCTTATGGTTGCAATGCAAAGTCGTAATAGGAAGGAACGTTTTTCTGGTTTGAATCATCATTTGAGAGAGATCCATAAATAGGTGTATTCCATTATGAGGATCTGGGAATGGGGACGATTTACTTGAAGCTTGCGTCAATGCATCTTTAAAATGGTAGAAATGAAATCTTGCAGTTATGTTCCTTCGGGTTTCCTGAGGCAGACCCTTGAGTTTAGGAAGTCTATGGTCTCTGTCTAATAGAAGGTCTTGTAGCTGGCATGTAGGGAGTACTGATTTTATTAGACCTTGCAGATAGCCAAAAAGCTCTGAATTTTGGATTTTTTCTGAAACTCCTCTGAATTTAATATTATTTCGCCTGCTACAATCCACCATATCTGCAATGTTTAGCTTTAGAGCTTCTACTTCATTTTCTAGTGCATAATGCATGTCTACTACATCATTATGGGCCTGCGTTAATTCTCCCATTTTAGACTCCACATGCTCCACTCTTCCTCCCAATTCACCTATGGTAGAATTTATTTTTGCAGTAAAAACGGTTAAACATTGTTGTAAGGACTGTCTAAGGGCTAGGATCATCTCCTTTACAAACACTTCAGAAGCAACCTTTGAACTGGTAGGCATATTTTTAATAGGATCACAGTCCTGTGTTGGAATCATGATACGTGTAGTGTGTGCTTCTTCTCTTCTGGCCCTCTGTTTCTCCAGGTTATAGGTAGGAAAGATCTGCGCTGTGTAGCTGGAGTCATGCTGAGTCAGGAGCTCCTGTGTGAGGAGGTTAATGGTGCCTGGAAGCCTTGCAGGAAGAGTTAATGACAAGTTTTCTGATACCTTATTTGGGGACTGATCTGGGGACGAGTAATGCTGTAATGAAAACAAAGGTTTGGTACCATGTTAGCCAGTAGAGCAAAATGTGATTGCTCCTGTGAAGAGGAGTCTGACATGTGGCTTGCACCATCTTCCCCATAGCCGCTGTGACAGCTATAAGAGGGGAAGAAATCAGTAAGTTTCTTTGCTGGCTTGGTCACTCTCTTCCGCATAATTACAGGGATCACCAGGTGTCTATTTGCAGAGGTATACAGGGTCACCGCAGGGGTGCTTTAATGTCCCTTGGAGGATTTCTCAGGGAGCTCAGAAAGACATGTCCTTCCTTGAGCTCATTCAGGCTCTGCCGCTTCGTCCTGTTTTGATTTATGCTGTTGTGGTATTCAATTAAGTGGAACATTGCTTGCTAATGTAGGTTGATTTTGTGTTTAAATTTATTGGTTGGTATGTGGACTTGAGTCTGGAAGACGAAGTCCTCATTTAAGTTATTACATGGTTACTGGAGTTTGGAAGACTAAGTCTTGTTTTGAGTTATTACATGGTGATTGATATTTGGTTTATGGTGCATGGTATTGGAAGAAAAACTGCACTTTGGGAACCCTTTCATAAAATACCAAAATGGCCTTTAATCCCCCAAATTGGCATCTGCTGTCTTATTTCAATCAAGGTTAATTTGGATATATATCAATAATAGATAAGATCCCCTGTAACCTGCAGTCATGAAAAGAAGTTGCTCAGAGGGGCCCCAAACTGAATTTGTATGCCTGGATTCATGAGCTTTTAGGTACGTCCCTGGGCTTAGAGGAGAATTGTCACAGTACATTCAAGGTCTCTGCCGAGATACAGTTTGGTGCTGTTTTAAATTGATTATCAAATGGCTAAACAATTTTGTACGTAACAGCGGCTTTACCTGCAAAACTGTGCAGCCAATAACAATCCATTTACAAACAGTGCCAGTATGCGGTTAAGCGCATTTGATTTGCTCCAAAGTCGCCTCTAAGTAGAGTTGTCCTCCATTCTTCAATGGTAATACAACTGCCCAGAAGCAACCCTTTGGGTTCTTTATCTCCAGATGTCTAGATATGGACTCTACAATGTACATTTCAAATTTATGTCAGATGAATTCATTAATTCATGGGGTTGGGCAGCATCAAATTGTATTTTTGTCTAAGATGCAGGAATACCTAACTACACCTCTGCATGACCTGACGATTAGGCAAACTTTTGTGTCCAATAATCTGCCCATATAAAAGGCTCTTATGCCTTTGAAAAACCAAATAATGCAAAGGTTATGTGGTCAAAAGAGCACAGATTTTCTACAACTACAATCACATCCAGCAGAACCATAGAAGCTCTCAAATGAATGTTTCAACACATTCAGTCATACATAGTTTGTCAGAGCCAAATACAGCTGGTGTGCTTATTAGAGATGAGCGAGCACCAAAATGCTCGAGTGCTCGTTACTCGAGTCGAACTTTCAGTGATGCTCGAGAGTTCGTTTCGAGTAATGAACCCCATTGAAGTCAATGGGCGACTCGAGCATTTTTGTATATCGCCGATGCTTGCTAAGGTTTTCATTTGTGAAAACCTGGGAAATTCAAGAAAGTGATGGGAACGACACAGAAACGGATAGGGCAGACGAGGGGCTACATGCTGGGCTGCATCTCAAGTTCCCAGGTCCCACTATTAAGCCACAATAGTGGCAAGAGTGAGACCCCCCCCCCCCCCCCGCACTGTCAGCGTAAAAATCGTTCTCCTCTGCCACAGCTGTAACAGCTGTGGCAGAGAAGAACGATGTTAACCCATTGAATTCAATGGAGCCGGAAATACAGCCGGCTCCATTGAAAGCAATGGGCTGCCGGCGATCGCGGGATGAATTGTCGGGAAGGGCTTAAATATATAAGCCCTTCCCTGCAATTCATCCAGAAATGTGTAAAAATAAAAAATATATATATACTCACCTGGTCCCGGCAGACGGAGTTCAGCGCGGCGGGCTGCAGTCCTCCTGAACTGCTCTGAACAGCTGTGAGTAGTATTCAGCAGCCAGGGATTTAAAATCCCCGCCTGCTGAATGAACTGCCTCTGATTGGTCACAGCCTGACCAATCAGAGGCAGATCTAACTCACACCCTGGGTGAGTGAGTGCTGCCTCTGATTGGCTCAGGGGCAGCTCTCAGCTGAGAGCTGTGACCAATCAGAGGCAGCTCATTTAGCAGGCGGGGATTTTAAATCCCCGGCTGCTGAATACTACTCACAGCTGTTGACAGCAGTTCAGGAGGACTGCAGCCGGCCGCGCTGAACTCCGTCTGCCGGGACCAGGTGAGTATATATATATTTTTTATTTTTACACATTTCTGGATGAATTGCAGGGAAGGGCTTATATATTTAAGCCCTTCCCGACAATTCATCCCGCGATCGCCGGCAGCCCATTGCTTTCAATGGAGCCGGCTGTATTGCCGGCTCCATTGAATTCAATGGGCTAACATCGTTCTGCCGGGACAAGGTGAGTATATTTTTATTTTTATTTTTACACATTTCTGGATGAATTGCAGGGAAGGGCTTATATATTTAAGCCCTTCCCGACAATTCATCCCGCGATCGCCGGCAGCCCATTGCTTTCAATGGAGCCGGCTGTATTGCCGGCTCCATTGAATTCAATGGGCTAACATCGTTCTGCCGGGACAAGGTGAGTATATTTTTATTTTTATTTTTACACATTTCTGGATGAATTGCAGGGAAGGGCTTATATATTTAAGCCCTTCCCGACAATTCATCCCGCGATCGCCGGCAGCCCATTGCTTTCAATGGAGCCGGCTGTATTGCCAGCTCCATTGAATTCAATGGTCAGTGCTCGTTTAATCGAGACGAGTACCGCGTGGTGCTTGTCTCGAGTAACGAGCATCTCGAGCACCCTAATACTCGAACGAGCATCAAGCTCGGACGAGTATGCTTGCTCATCTTTAGTGCTTATCTATTTTTCTCATGCAACAACTAAAATGTACAGAGCATCGGTTCTGATCTAACATTAGCTGTCCAAAAGTTTTGTTTTTTTTGGAGTAGAGAACGTTAAATATTCTTTACATATTTGGACATATCTGCAATCTTCTTGCCAAAAGAATTTTGTTTGTGTAATTTTTATAAACCACTTAGGTTCGAATATAATATCGAGAAAATCCTAATCAACACTGCAAAAAAGTACTATTTTCACACATGAAATTTTGTTATTGGCATGGAGGAATAAAAACATTACAGACATAAAATGTTTTTTTATTATGCTATAAAGTTTCATTTTGATTCCAAAATATATTTGTCCCGCAGAGGCTCTGGATGTATTTTATTACTTCAACTTTCAAAACCTCATTTACTTCTCTTTTCATCAAAATAAAATGCACTGATTAAATTACATTTCATTGACACACAAGGGGTTCTCCGCTGTGTCTAGAGAAAAAGGAAGTTTCACCATCATCATAGATGGGGATTCTTTACTGTAAGAGCAGTGAGACTATGGAACACCCTACCACACAATCTAGATTTCTCAAGATGGTATGTTGATCCAGGGATTTATTCTGATTGCCATATTTTGAGTCAAAAAGGATTTTGTTCCCTTAAATATGGGGCAATTGGCATCAGCTATAGGATGGACTTGATTTATAGGTGTCTTTTTTAAACCTTATCAACTATGTAACTACATGCACATAACTTGCTATTATAACATGAGTATACTCTATACACAACATGTGATCATTGAGCGACAGTAGATATGCATCTTTCACTGCAGTAATAACTGCACTAAGAAAAAAAAGGAGAACAGCCGAGCATGTTCCTTTTTATTATCTTCTAGTAAATCTTTTAATCTAAACATCTCATTACTGTCTGTTAAAATATCACAAAGATTTGCAATTAACAGGAGACTGTTCTCCTGAGCAGCATGCACAATGTATCAGTAGAGTATATTGTACTAAAGCAGACGTGCTGCTATCGGAATGATAGAAAATCAGCATTCTGGTCCTACCTTCCTATTCATTTCATTAAAGCATCAGAAAACCCCCAACATGTAAATTTCAGAATATGAATCTTGAATATAAAAGACCTGCTGCAGTTCCAACCCAAAATTCCACCGTAGATGCATTAAACATAATAGATCAGATTTATCAATGTTTTTATGAAGTCTTTATGCCATTTTTTGATATATACGAACATATTAATTAAAGAGGATGTGACTTTTGCAGGACTCATTTTCTGCTTTCGACCTGGTGTTTTTATTAGCCTACCAGATTTAAGAACAAGGTACACCCTGTATTTTGGGTGAGATGCAGGTACAGCTTTTGTATGCTTTGCCAACATTAAAGAGCAACTCCAGTAAAAATACATTTTTCATTCACTGCCTCCCTCACCTGATTGCTTGTCACACTCTAAATATCTCCTATGTATAGTGCAGTCATTTCCATGCAGTGCACTTTTCTGTTTGATGCTAATCAGGCACCATTTTGATGCTGAGATTTCTCCCTGCCTTCTTTTTCACTATGTTATGCTATCAGTCCCATGATGCATCAGCACATTATATGGCCAGCTAGAGCTTGTACCATCTCCGCCTGCTAGGAGGAGATTGTAATTATTATTGGCTATATTAACCAAAGTAAGCTACAGACCTTAAGTATAAAGTCAGATAGCTAAACTATCATCTCTTACATTATAATTGTGCAACAGGAGCCTCTGATCATCATCAGTAACTATGATAGGAGTTTCTACTTCTCCATGCAGCCTGTGGTATAATCCATTATTTCATCACACAGGAATTTTGCTGACTCAAAAAAACTGACCTCTTGAGAAAAAACAAAGCTAAGTAAATCTCAGGTGGTCATAATGAGATCACATGACCAGCTGAAGAGAGACTCCAAGAGATTCAGATAAAAAGGAATAAGCAGCCAAGGTAACAAGAGCCAACTTATATACATGGGGTGGGGGTGAAGGGCTTGTGAAATAAGGAATTGAAAAAATAATTCACTAGAGTCGACTTTAAATAAATATTACCTTGTCATATCTAAAGCGTAATGGAGAAATTTATGACTCAGAGAGTAACATGAAGTCACAAATTTTTAGCAAGGCTAGTTCACACAAAAATTTTGCAGCTTTTTGACATTTACACTGCTCCACACCACTTTCCCAAAAAAGGGGTGTGACTTGTTGGGTGGGGACATTGCCGCCCCAGACTGACACATTCATGTATAGTTTATGCCAGAAACTGGCGTAAATTATACCAGAAATCCACTCCAACTCCTAACTGACGTAGATTTTTGTGTTGGTACACGGTAGTGCCAAGATGCCCTACTGTATGATGAGCCATTTGCCTCTTAATACATTAGATATATCATGCACTGCCAGGGTTCAAACTCCGGTCTTAAAGCTCACTCATTGTTTTAGTTGTTACATTTAGTGAGCATGTAAGGAAGTTTTCAATGGCTACAGCCTGTCACATGACTTAAATATATAGCCTTTGGAAGGGGGAATATGATGACTTTAGCACAAATGCCCTACATTTGTAAAAAGGGTTGGGCAATTGTAAAATAATGATAGCCTATACTTAGGATAGGAGATCAATAGTATGTTAGAATGGGTCCATCACCTGGGACCCCCACCAAACAGCAGTTGGCCAAGTCACTGCTATCATGCACTGAATTGATTTTTACAGGAAGCAGACAGCTCTATTCTCACTGCAGTGGCCAGGTTTAGTATTGTAGGCCAAATTCTCATTAATTTTAATACCAAACTGGGCCACAGCATTAGGAATTGAGCTGTCTGCTTTCTGCAGAAATCAGCTCAGAGTACAAGTCCACTGGCACAGAGAACAGCTAGTCGATGGCGTTCCCTGGCGATGAACCCCTGCCAATCTACTATAAATGAATTATCCTGAGGATATGCCATCATAAGTCTACAACCAGACAACCCCTTTAATCCCAATGGTCCACATACAATGTTGCTATGCAATGACTGTCTATATATGAAAGCTGTTAATCATAGAAAACTACTGTACATGTGCCCATTCAGATGTGGTAACACAAGTGAAATGACAGTAGGGCTGTGTGTGGAATGGAGGTGTGCGATATGTGTGGACACAAATTAGTCACTAATGACAGGGCTTGGGTACCCACAGAGTGCATCTGCAATCCTATATTTAAAGCATGAGCCAATAAAAAAATGCTTGATAGGATACAGCTATATTCTCTTATTTTTGGGTAGTATTATTTAGACAGCTTATTGGCAAGGTTATATGGGTTATATTGCAGTAGTATAGTATGTTTTTGTTTTTTTTTAACAGCTATATGTTGTATTTTTTGGGTTGCTATGGTACACTGTAAGGGGGGGGGGGGTTGTAAATAGAAAGTACATCCAAGCAGACCCTGTGTGACGGAATCTCTTTAAAATGAGCTACTGTAGTGTCTTATTGTGATATATTGCATTTCTTGCGATCCTGTTCCTGGATGAACCAAGTACAGAACTTTTCAGCAAAAAGATGAAACACAGCTATTGCGAACAAGCTTGAAAAAAGTAAATCACAATACTGTACTGGCTATATGTTGGTTTGTTGTACAGTCAACTATTTGAAGAAGGTCTATAAAACACACAGTCTACTAATGCAAAGTTTAGAGAACTACACAATGAAGAAATATACATTATTATTATATTATACCATTTTGGAAATTCAGCTGAAGTTTTTTTTTGTTAAATATAGCAAAAGGTATACAGTTAAATGGGATACAAAGGTATGCAACTGTATGCAATTGACTTATCTTATAAAAAATGTATGGCCTAAGGAGGTTGTCCCAGGAGAGACATTAATGGCATTTCGTTAGGAGGAATATAACTCCCGCCAATTGCTAAGAACAAATTGGCAGCATTGTTAGAAAAGCCACATGATATTTCATCTCCTGTTAGTTCTGCTCAGCTTTCTCTGGAGACTGCAAAGTCAGAAGCATATGGCAATATATTCATGTTCCCGTAGAAGGCTATTGACGCTATATTACCTGTCTGTACCACCTGCACATTGTACGTTGTAATATGCTAATATGCTCATATGTCATGATGTGCCTATATTGTGGAAATACTGTGGATTTTCTACAGTGAAAATGGCTATGGAAAGTTTTCAGGATTTTACAGCACAAGCATTGTAGCTAACATTTCAAGAAATCACATCCACACACTGCAAAAAAAAAACAAAAAACACACTGCACAATAGACTGACCTGGGGTGAAATCTGTATCAAAATCTGAACTAACCTCAATGTCAAAACATAGCACATGCAAATTTTGATGATTTTAGGAAGCATCTGCACCAGAATCCGAAAAGGGTTTTCTGCTGTGGATTTCTCACAACTTTGGAATATACCCTCAGCAAGGCTATGTAGCATTCTTGGTTTTGGCAGCATACTGAGAGCAGACTGAGGACCCCAAAAATGCAATAAGTGCAATGTTTGTAGTGAATTTCATATTTCCTTATTGCCCTACGGCTAAATTCTGACCACTCCGTTTTTATTGTTAAAAAAAAAATATGTAAAAAAAATTCCAGAGAAAAAACACCAAAAACGTGTTTATTTAAAAAAAAGCAAAAAGCATTTTGTATGATGTGACTCTTAGTCAGACGGGCGTTTTTTCGCGCGATTTGCGGATCGCATGACGGATGCGCATCCGAAAATCGTGTGACCGGGGCCCGAAAATCTGCTCTTAGGCGCGTTTCATTAGAAACGAACCGGAGCTGTCCTGCGCATTGCATTCAATGGAGCCGGCAATACAGCCGGCTCCATTGAAAGCAATGCGCTGCGGGCGAGTGTGGGATGAATTGTCGGGAAGGGCTTAAATATATAAGCCCTTCCCTGCAATTCATCCAGAAATGTGTTAAAATAAAAAAATATATATACTCACCTTGTCCCGTCAGCCGGAGTTCATCGCTGCCGGCCTGCAGTGGGTGTGAGTCAGACCTGCCCCCTGATTGGCTCAGCGCTAAGCCAATCAGAGGCAGGTCTCACTCACATCCATTCATGAATTCATGAATGGGTGTGAGTGAGACCTGCCTCTGATTGGCTCAGCGCTGAACCAATCAGGGGGCAGGTCTGACTCACACCCCCTTCACACCCACTGCAGGCGGGCCGCGCTGAACTCCGGCTGCCGGGACAAGGTGAGTATATATATTTTTTTTATTTTAACACATTTCTGGATGAATTGCAGGGAAGGGCTTATATATTTAAGCCCTTCCCGACAATTCATCCCGCGCACGCCGGCAGCCCATTGCTTTCAATGGAGCCGGCTGTATTGCCGGCTCCATTGAATTCAATGGGCAAACATCGTTCTTCTCTGCCACAGCTGTTACAGCTGTGGCAGAGAAGAATGATTTGCCTTCTATATGTTCTCAATGGGGTCGGCGCTGCTGCCGCCGGCCCCATTGAGTGCATATAGAGAAGAGAACAGGAATCGCAGATCGCAGATAGGTGCAATCTGCGATTTCTGTTCTATAATTTATCGGACGAGCGCATAAAAAGCGCTCATGTGTCCGATACCATTGCAAAGCAATGGTTTTAAAAAATCGCCGGACGCATGCGCATGCGCAAATCGGGCGAAAAAGCGCCCGTCTGACTAAGGCCTTAGAGTATGTTCACACAGGTTGAATTTGCTGCAATTTGCCATGCGGACTATCCACACGGAAAATCCACAGCATTTACAGTAGCAGCAAAGTGTAAAAGATTTACAAAATCTCGTTCTCATATTGTGAAGATGATCTGCCCAAAATCCGTGCGGAAATGTGATGTAGAATTTAAATCTGAAGCATGTCAATTCTGCAGATTATACACCTTCAAAGAACCAGTTGAATTCAACATCCAATTACCTTCAAAATCCACAGCTAAGGCCTTAGTCAGACGGGCGTTTTTAGCCGCGATTTGCGCATGCGCATGCGTCCGGTGATTTTATAAAACCATTGCTTTGCAATGGTATCGGACACATGAGCGCTTTTTATGCGCTCGTCCGATAAATTATAGAACAAAAAATCGCAGATCGCACCTATCTGCGATCTGCGATTCCTGTTCTCTTCTCTATATGCGCTCAATGGGGCCGGCGGCAGCAGCGCCGACCCCATTGAGAACATATAGAAGACAAATCATTCTTCTCTGCCACAGCTGTAACAGCTGTGGCAGAGAAGAACGATGTTTGCCCATTGAATTCAATGGAGCCGGCAATACAGCCGCTCCATTGAAAGCAATGGGCTGCCGGCGTGCGCGGGGTGAATTGTCGGGAAGTCCAGCCGCGGCCGCTGTCAGTTCTCCTGAACTGCTTCTCGGCACTATTCAGCCGGCGGGGCTTTAAAATCCCCGCCTGCTGAATGATCTGCCTCTGATTGGTCACAGCCCTGACCAATCAGAGGCAGGTTTTACTCACACACCCATTCATGAATTCATGAATGGGTGAGTGACTGCTGCCTCTCAGCGCTGAGCCAATCAGGGGCAGGTCTGACTCACATCCATTCATGAATTCATGAATGGGTGTGAGTGAGACATGCCTCTGATTGGCTCAACACTGAGCCAATCAGGGGGCAGGTCTGACTCACACCCCCTTCACACCCACTGCAGGACGGCCGCGCGGAGCTCCGGCTGCCGGGAGAAGGTGAGTACATATATATTTTTTATTTTTACACATTTTAGGATGAATTGCAGGGAAGGGCTTATATATTTAAGCCCTTCCCGACAATTCATCCCGGGCTCGCCCGCAGCACATTGCTTTAAATGGAGCCGGCTCTATTGCCGTCTCCATTGAATGCAATGCGCTGGACAGCTCCGGCCCGTTTCTAATGAAACGCGGCTAGGAGCAGATTTTCGGACGATTTGCGGGCGACTTGCGCGCACCGGTCACGCGATTTGCGGATGCGCATCCGTCATGCGATCCGCAAATCGCGCGAAAAAACGCCCGTCTGACTAAGGCCTAATGGTGAAGATTTTGATGCAGATTTTGTGCTGCAGATCTGCTGTAGAATGTCTTCTGCGGACACTCTGCTGCAAATTCCACATCATGTAGACATACCTAGAGTTTAACCAAATTGCTAGGGATGTGTCTGTATACCAGATGTTTCTTTGTCCCAGCAGCAAGCAGAATTTTGAATGCTACTCCGGGCTATAGTGTCTGCCAAACTTCAGTATCAGTTCAAAATAAATATAGCACAATTACAAACTTTACTTTTAAACTTATATAGATTATATTCCGCACTGCTGAATAATATAATTATCATATATATATATATATATATATATATATATATATATATAAACAATATTACTTAAAGGATGAAAAAGGAATAAGACAAAAAAATCACAGAAAGCGGCCATATACTCACTGATATATTGATACAAGAGGGCAGGCATATACACCACTACCCCATATTTATCAGTAACATGCAATGCAGCTTTAAACGGGTGCCAGTGTGGTTCACCTGTGGGGGCGCAGGGCTATCTGAAATATGGTGTCATTAATAGGTTGATAAGCCTGCATGGTGCACTAAAAGTATCATGTGGTCTTACATCCTGCTTTTACTCTTTTGCGTAGGAATAAGCACTAAGCAGCCACCCTAGTCAGTATAAGGGCTTATTTAGATGGGCATATATTGGTCGGGTTTTCACGCCCAGCCGATATACACTACCCATCTCTGCAAGGGGAGGAGTCGGGATGGGACGCGACCTAGTGCACTGAGCTCCCACCTCCTTTCTGCCCCTCACCACTGTTTGCAATGGGAGGGGCAGTGTATATCGGCTGAGCATGAAAATCCAACCGATAAATGCCCGTCTGAATACGCCCTAAGGTAGGTGTGTGAGTGGCAGTCTGGCTGCCATTCACATATCTGCGTGGCAGTCTGGCTGTCTGTATGTTGAGGGATGTGGTGTATGTGCCTGCTCTCTTGTATCAGTATATCAATGAGCACATGGCCACTTTCTGTGGTACTTAAAGATGCAATGATTTTTTGGAATTTTCATCTCCACTTTTCAAAAGCCACGCCTTTATTTTTACTTCAATATAGCCACACAAGGACTTGCTCGTTGCATGGTGAGTTTTAGTTTTTATTGGTTCCATTTTGGAGTACAGATAATCTATTGCATTTTTTCATGGAGATGGAAGGGGGGGGGATGGGGGAGGGTAAGCAGAAAGAATGCATCAATTCTACATTTTTTTAAAATTGCGTCCACTGTGGTATAAATGACATAACTTTTTTCTGCAAGTTTGTACCATTGCGATGATACTAAAATTGTATGTTTCTAGGATTTTCCACTTGTGTACATTGAAAAAACTTGTTTTTTTTAGAATTGTATTTGAATGCTGCATTCAATGACCCATAATATTTTTCTTTTTCCATGGACAAAGCTGTCTAAGGGTCTGTTTTTTTGTGTTTTTTATTGACACCATTTTGAGTTACATATGACTTTTAAAATAACTTTTATTGTGTTTTTTTTCAGGAAGCGAAATGAACGGAAAAAGCATTTTGGTTGTTTTTTGCATTTTTTAATAGTGTTTGCTGTGCAGGATAAACAATATCCAAGTCATTGTTTTGGTAGTTATGGGTGCGGGAGTCCCAATCATGTTTTTTTTTTTTTGTATTCTGTAAATTGATTTTTTCTCCTTTTTTTATGACTGTGGGGGACTTGACACTGCAATCTTTTGATCACTCTTAGTATCTCTGTTTATTCATATAAAAATCTATAGCAGACCTGGAGGCTATTGACTGGTGTCCAGTTACCATGGCAACCCATTGGCCTTCCTTAGGAACTTCCTCCCTTACAGGACATAAATGTTTGTCATCGGGCAGGAAGGACTTAAAAGATGTCAATATGTTTGTGCAATAACAGTTTTAATAGTTCTTTAAAGCAGTTTTGTCATTAGAACAAAGATTTTCTCTACGTAAAGGGGTTATGTCATTAAAACAAAACCCTAACCCCTGTCTGGGCACTTCCTAAAATAACAAATGAGCGTATACTCAGCTCTACTGGGGCCCCTTTAAGTAGAGAAGAACTTTTATATATATATATATATATATATATATATATATATATATATATATACAATAGTATCTATTTTTCTTTATGAGATAATATTTAGTTCAGCTTAGTTATCTCTACAAAAAGTACTATAAGTTGTAAATAACTATTTCACTTACACAGATCCATTTTTGCCTTATAGAAATTAATGCAAATACAGATACAATACTGATGTGTTCTATTTCAATATATGGCCATATTACAGATGTTTATATCTATGTTTGTGTGAAAAAGGGTAATCTCCACTATAAAGAGGCCTTAGGGCTTATTCACACGGGGCATATATAGGCCGCCGTTTTCACAGCTAGGCGATATACACTACCATCTGATGCATTGGATTCCAATGCATCAGATCACACAGGCGTATCTTCCTAGCCTGACTACAGCTGCTGCCATAGACTCTTATGGGAGCCAATGAAAGCGGCCAAAGAAGGGAGATGGGAGGGAGTTTAGCAGCGTGACAGCTAAACTCCCCCCCCCCCCCTTCTCTCCTCCTCTCTCTTCCCCTCTGGCTGTTTGCAATGGGAGGAAGTGGGACGGGGCCCCTCCCATTGCTGGCTGCGGACAAGGTCAGGGGGCGGGAGCTTAGCTCTGCCCCATCCAATTGCAAACAGCTGGAGGGGAGGAGAGAGGAGGTGAGACGGCGAGGGGGACGGAAGGGGGAGACAGCTTAGCAGAGCTAAACTGTCTCCCTCTGCCCGACAGCATATACTCCGAGCTCATGCATCTGATGGTAGCGTACATCGGCTGATCGTGAAAACGCAGGCCGATATACGCTCGTGTGAATAAGCCCTTATGCACATATCTTTATAGTGTAGCTTCACACAGTGCAAGTTTCAAGTTGTATGAAGCAATAATAAGTCACCTATATACTGTACCTCTGAGTATCACTGATTTTATATGAAAGCATACAGAAGTTTCTTCAGATTCTACAGTGTAACAGTATTTTATGTATTAATAAGACACTGGCCAATGTAGCTATATTTATACTTCTTGTCTTGTTTTTATATTATAACAAACATTTTTTTCTACCTCTCTCGTGGTCAACAACTGAATCGTTGCATTTTGATGCTGTACATTTAATACTATGGACCAGCCCATCAGTTCCAACGATTGCTGGTAATTCTCTACTTCCCCGAAAGCACCTTCAGAATCTCAGTAAAGGCTTATATTTTTATTAGCAAAATGTGTTTGCACTCCTTTAAGTGCTCAGCCAGCGCACGATAATTATTTGTTCCTTGCTAATTCTGCTAAAACCTCCTTTAAGTATATTTAATTAGCCTTTATATCCTCTTTGCATGTACGACATCATAAATAATACCATTATTAGGATTTAATACAATGGGCCATCAAAGCTGAATCCAAGCATTCCACTGTATCCATTAGGAAAGCAGATTAAATGTTCTAGTTTCCAATTCACTTGCCCTGTCATATACACCAATATAGCAAAGTTGGGTGCAGGCCAAGTAACGTTAATTGTATTCAATTTAGTTCTATTGGCACCGCCATCAAGCAGACAAAAAGATTCAGCACACAGGAGACCTAACATCACATGAATTATATAGGATCATATCTAAAAAAAACACCACTTGAGAAAACCTAACTAATGATATTGTAGATTATTTACCTCCATTAACCCTTCTACTACTAGATGAAAATTTTATGTCAAAAATTACTGTGAAAAATGAAATATACATAATAACTGGAGATGAGTGAGTACCCAAAGGCTCGGGTCCTCGTTATTCGAGTCAAGCTTTTCGTAAAATTCGAGAGCTTTATTCGAGTAACGAACCCCATTGACTTTAATGGGAGACTCAAGCATTTTTGTATGGGACCCGTCTCTTGTCAAGCTTTTTTTTTTTGTTCTCGAGTAGCGAGCACAATCGAGTATACTAATAATCGAACGAGCATCAACTCTAATAATAACATTCCGTATGTGAAAACATCTAGTTAAAGGCTATGGACACCTTTGGAGGGCATTTTTATTCTCTTAAATGCATTTATTTTGGGCTCATAATCATTTTTGAATTTTGGGGTTAATTAAAACATTTTACACCATTTCTCTTCTGTAGCTTCTACATATCACTTTGTATGGACACTGCAATTCAAGGCTTCATTCACACGAGTGTTGTTTTACACGAGCGAATGTGCAAAAAAAGTGCATGAACGAAGCTACGTTCCCATTGATTTCAATGGGGCCACCGCTCCTGCCGGTGGCCCCATTGAAAGCAATGGTACGCCGGCAACTCCTGCAGTGATTTTCAAGGAAGGGCTTTAAATATAAGCCCTTCCCTGAAAATCATCCCTATATAAATATATACTCACCTCTCCGCCACTGTCAGGGCTCAGTGCGTCTAGCTGCTTGGCTTGCCGGCACTTTACTAAAGCTCTTTCAGCAGCCAGGGATTTAAAATTCCTGTCTCCTGAAAGAGCTGCATCTGAATGACATCTGAGTGCTGCCTGTGATTGGTCACAGCTCTCAGCCAATCAATGGCTGAGCGCTGCCTCTGATTGGCTAAGTGCTGTGACCAATCACAGGCAGCGCTCAGCTGTCATTCAATAAATGGCTGAGCGCTGCTTGTAATTGGCTGAACGCTCAGCCAATCATACCCAGCACTTTATGCAGGCGGGAATTTTTAAACCCCTGGCCAGCAGAAAGTGCTTCAGAGCATTGCCAGTGACCGGGCAAGAAGACGCGCTGGAGCCCCAACAGCAGCAGAGGGTGATGTATATATTTTCAGCATAAAAATCAACATTGGCTCTGGCTCTTCTCTTGCCGTTTAACCCCTGCTCGTCCCATGTTCCAAATCGAAATGGGAAACACTGAACAACTAGTGTCTAAACATGCTGCCAGAGCGCGGACGAGCTGGTGATGACGTCACAAGCTTGTTCCTTTAGGCAAATGAGTATTGTGAGATACTCGGCCCGTGTAAAAGGAACATTAGTTTTGAGCCCTTATCTCTCTTATTTGGCACTTTTTATAAAGATAAACTTTGTTGTGGCTATAAATTAGCTATGTTATGGGAATAAATATCATTTTCCAGAAGAGTTCACTGATCTGCTCCAAATTGGTTATAATGAGAAGTTTGCAAGCAAATCTATTTGAGTTTGACTTCCTGTCATAGTCATTCTCTATTACCCTTCTGCTTTATTGTTAAGAACACGGCATAGATATAGTTGAACATGACGCACCAATTACATGCACCCGCCCCTAACTCATGATTGGCTTAGTATGTAATGACTCTATGATTAACATATGTTAATGGCCCAAGTGTATGCCACTACCAAACACATAATTCCTATATACCCAAGAAGCATAGACTTTATTAATATCCCTGAGTGGACCAAAGGAATTCAGTAGCAGATAAGAAGTAGCTCATTCCCATGGGAAAGAACGTCTCAGTCTTCTTGTGAGGAAAGATGCGTAGGTGTGCAGCTTTAACATTGTGCTTGCACATACCAGGTTATAATATTGAGCTTGTTAACCATTTACTTGCTAACTATTTCCTATGAAGGTGGATATACGAATATATATCTATATATATACATGAGTTTGCCTAGGCTGATATAAGAAACATATATTATTACTCTAACAGTCCAGGTACTTACAAATGCCTTAGTGACATAAGCCAGAATTCATATATCACTTCCCCAGATCCCCCAACTGACATTCCCATAGCATGCATAAACAAAAATGTTCATAGGAAGGCACTGCAAGAAGAGAGAGTTGATCGGAAGCAGATTCAGCTTCAGAGTCAGTAGTCAAAGGCAAAGCATCATCATACATAACAGGGACAGCTTTGTCAATAGTCTTTGGGATAAATCCTTGAAGGCATGGAATAATGCAGTCAATAATAGCAATATCAATAAGAATAGACACTAAAGTTGTAGCAAAAGATGAAATCCGATGGCTCCATCTGCCGCAAGTATCAATCCACCATTCATCAAAAGGCGTCATATATGCCAGAATTTGCTGCTAGTTCTTTAAAGAGGCTAGTTGCCGCTTCAGAGACTTAGTTATGGAACCATAGCTGTGAAAAAGATAACAGGCATTGAACAACATAGGAGAAAGCATATGTTCATCATGGTGGGAAGACTCTCTTGCTATGAGACACGTGTATCCAATTGGATTTATCCTTCCATCTGAACATTTGTAGCAATGGTCAGGAACACTTGTTATGGACTGTCAATAATAATGGTACAGATGGATGGTACAGAGCATAAAAGGCCTGTTCTACCCCCAACACTTTCAATACTTTTTGTATCACTTCTCCCATGGAGGGAATACCTTGGTCACTCTCAGTTGTCTCTGGTACTCTGTACCTGTATACCACCTCAGAATTCAGTTTTTGGTGGTGGCGTTTGTGAGTGGGTAGGCCAGAACAGGTCTAGGCAGACCAGAACGAACTCATAACTGCTCACCCTTAGCAGTTGAAAGTAGTCTATTTGAAGACGCTGGAATGAGTAGTCAGGACAAGGGGTGCACTGCATAGGAGCCTATACAGGCCTACCCACGTCGTTCTGTGCACAAATCAGGCAGCCCTGTGTGTACTTAGCTGCCATGACGCTACATTCTGGTGCATACCAGAGACTAGCAAACACAGCTGTCATAGCTGTTTTTGACAGGTGTGTATCTCCATGGGAGGCCAGAGACATGATGGGGTAGGGGACTGTGGAAGACAGACCTTGTTGGATACCATCCATTTATCTCCATGTGTCTCTCTGCCCTACTTGCTGGTTCCCATTCTTCTTACCCCCTCCCTGGCTGCCTGCTTTTGTAACTGAATCAGCAGGTCATAATCCACCAGAGGTGACATCTGAGGAGGTACCTGTACTACCCCAACCCCTGAAGGATCAAGTCTGGGCTTCTGTGTGGCTCTATTCACAGCCTGATCAGCCGAGTGATTTATGGTTGCCTCTTTTGTCCAATCCTTGGAATGGCCCTTTGTTGCGTTTTCATTCCACTCTCTTGGGCAGCGAGAGGGCTTCATTCAGTGCTTATCCACAATTTCCTCTTATAATTGCTTTCAAGAATTAACTCGCTCTCCAGATGGCTCCGTAGTCATGAGAAATGCCGTAAGCATGCCAATGCTGACACGTTAAGTGGCATGAGCAGGGTGCACTGTAGGTAATAGTGACGTTCTGTGGAGCAAAGTCTGAGCGAAAAATATATCTCAGAACTTTTGTCCAGCTGCAGTTAGTGTTTCTAGCACAAGAGGGAACAAACACAAGCAACAAGGTGAAGCGGTGTTGAGTAATATGCTACGGGGCGTTGCCAACCAGTCTGCGCTAGAATGAGGGCAGTGCAATATTTCCATAGTCCCGTACTTTAGGACTGAGGGAAAGAAAAAAACTAAACAATTTCTTTTTTTTTCTGTATCAAAGCCTGGGCAGGCCAGACGGAAAAGGTGGGGAGGCAATATTTATCACTGCTTATCCTGAATTAATTATTAAAATAGCACAACTGCAGTAAAAACTAACACTGACATATTCAAAGGCATACAAAAAAAACAAACAAAAGTGTGGATGTAATTCACATCCTACCCTGAGCAGTCATTAAAGTTTCATGCATAGGGGGAGAGAAATTTTTATCCAGCCAGTGAGCCCTGCTTACCTGACTTCCCCAGCAGCGGCATCCGCCGGATCCCTCCACTTCTGGGTTTGCTATACTGCGCATGGTCCTCATGGCTTACCGTCGGACATGCGCAGTACAGTTTCTTTTTTTTTCAAATATCCTGCTTTACTGCAGATCCGCGGCACATCCACAGTGTCAGCTGCGGTTATGCCACGGAAAGGATGGCTTCCATTGACTTCAATGGAAGCCTGCTGTACGGGATCTGCAGAAAAATGGAGCATGCTGTGATTTGTTCTCTGGACCAAAAGGTCCACAAATCAAATCTGCATGCTTTTAATCTATTTTTAATCCTTGTCTATGGGTGGCTTGATTCTCAGGTATCCTGCTTGGATTCCGCAAATCCAATTTGCCCTTAAACATTTTGCATTTATAATTTTAGTATAGATGTAGAAACTACAGAAGACAAACAGTGTAAAATGTTTAGTTAAAAAGTATTGCTAAAATGATTGTCAGCCTAAAATGCATGCATTTACTTGAAAACAATTGCTCCCAAAGGTGCCCGTAGCCTTTAAATCCTATGCAGGGCTATTGGGTGACTGGCAGGGTGCTCTGGCACAGGGGAGCAAAGATGGACAGAAAGTTGGAGACCAAGAGGCATTCCAAACACCGCTGGGCAGGTTGCTACACCTCGCTTCCAGTTCTAGTAAAGTTCTGAGGCATACTAACAACAGTAAGGAGGATGCCTCTGATATGGTACATGTACAAGACACATGTTCAGCCATACCAACTTCACAACCACACTTTTTCACAGAACTAGAATTGATTCATAGATTTGCCACTAAAGGTCAATCAGAATCAACCTTAAGGCCGGCTTCACACGTTGTGAGACGTACAAATATGAGCCCCATTCTTTTGAATGGGATTATACACATGAGTGATGTTTTCCTGCATGGCACCACAATGCTGTAAACAAATGGCGGCACGTTCTATCTTGCTCCGTGCTCTCACATCGCAACCTCCATTGTTTTCAATTAGACCGGCGGAGGCATCGCACTACGTGCTAGGTGCACACTATGTGAGATCTCCCATTGAAAACAATTGGAGAAACTCTACGAACCTGTTAGCCACGGTGGAGATTCTCTTCCTCCCCGAAGTGATGTGAGGCTGTTTTGACATGAAAACGTCTTGGATCCTCGAGGAATTCACATGGTGGGGAGTGCGGTATGGGGGCATGATTCATGACCCTATATCATGCTTACACCCTTTTAAGTTAGCCTAAAAGCCATATTTATGGTTGCTACAATGTGCAACCCTTCTAATAACTCCTTCAATCTGCAGGTCAGGCCTTGAAGGTTGACACTGACTTCCTAAGATATGTTATTTAAAGAGTACTGTATATCTGTGATCTCAAGGGTCACATGCTGCTTATATAGAGAGACATGAAGAAAAAGTCTGTAGGTTTCCAGCTGCCAAATTGGATGACCTGGAAAACAGTCTTTGAAAAGTAAGCATAGTTGGCATGTTGGGGAAAGTGTAGAGCAGTAGTGTCAAACTCATTTTCACTGAGGGCCGCATCAGGCTTATGGTGACTGACCTTCAAAGGGCCGCTTGGAAGGCCGCCTGCAGACGGCCGGGTCGGATCCCACTGCGAGAATTCTCGCAGCGGGACCCGACCCGCGCCCCTGCAGGAACTAGTGTGGCACTCACCTGCTCCCACGGCTCCGTCTCTGTGATGTGCCGGCTGCCGCGCACAGTAATAGAGCATGCCGCGATTTGTTTTCTGCGCGAGATTTCATGTGGACAGATTGCGTCCGTCTGCATAGGATTGCATTTTCTAACGCAATCCTATGGCAGCTTCCACAGGTGGAAATTCTGCGGGAAATCCCGCTGTGGAATTTCCGCCCGTGTGCATGGGCCACGCAAATATGTGGTGAATGCGCAGGAACCTATGTATTCACTGCATATTTGCACACCATTTCAATGGGCCCACGTGCGTTCATTTTTGCAAACGCAAATATACAGGCCTAAGCGATTTTCGATAGCGCAAATACGCAGCGTATTTGCGCGACCAAAATACAATTACACCCGTGTGAATGAGCCCTAATAGCGACCCTGATAGTGTCCCAAGCAAAAATAATGACCCCCACAGTGGCCCAATTAGTAATATTAACCCCCTCAGTAGTAATACCCCCATAGCAACGTTAACTCCCCCTCAGTAATAAGCCGCCCCCCTCTGCAATAAGAAGCGCCCCCTCAGCAATAGTAAGCGCCCCCCTCAGCAATAGGAAGTGCCCCCCCTCAGCAATAGGAAGCGCCCCCCCTCAGCAATAACCTCCCCCAGTAATGAAGCCCCCTCATTAACAATCATAAGCCCCCCTCAGTAATGACCCCCCCCAGTAACAATCATAAGCCCCCCCCAGTAATGACCCCCCAGTAACAATCATAAGCCCCCCTCAGTAATGTCCCCCCCAGTAACAATCATAAGCCCCCCCTCAGTAATGACCCCCCCAGTAACAATCATAAGCCCCCTCCTCAGTAATGACCCCCCCAGTAACAATAATAAGCCCCCCTCAGTAATGACCCCCCCAGTAACAATAATTACCTCCCAGTAATGACCCCCCCAGTAACAATAATAAGCCCCCCCAGTAATGACCCCCCCCCAGTAACAATAAACCCCCCTCAGTAATGACCCCCCCAGTAACAATAATAAGCCCCCCTCAGTAATGACCCTCCCCAGTAACAATACTAAGCCCCCCTCAGTAATGACCCCCCCCAGTAACAATAATAAGCCCCCCCCCCAGTAATGACGCCCCTAGTAACAATAATAAGCCCCCCCTCAGTAATGACCCCCCCCCAGTAACAATAATAAGCCCCCCCCCAACCCATATACTTACCTCCTCCCTGCTGTCAGCGCCGCTCCTCCTCTTCTCACGCTGATTCCCGGATGCACACGGACATCACTGTGTGTGCCCGGAACGCTTCCTCCCGAGTCCTCTCCTGCGGAACTGAAGAGCAGGGGACTCAGCGGAGGATGATTTTGGCTGCACACTGATGTCAGTGTGCGCCGGGATCAGCGGTAATAGCGCGATTACTAGCGGGGAGCTGCGGCACCCCAGCTAGTAATCGCTGCAGTGGTGAGCGGCGTCGGCACGCCGTGGGCCACAAAACACAAGGCAGCGGGCTGGATTCGGCTCGTGGTCCTTGTGTTTCACACATGTGGTGTAGAGCATAAATTCAGAAGATTATTTGGAAATTTAGCTACAAGTAATTTTTGAAAAAGGTGGCTGGCAATGTACAAATGAAACCCCTGCCACTGACAGCACCATTAAGCCCAAACAATAGAGATTTCATTCTACATAAGGTCTATGAACAGAAGTAATTCACTGTTGAGTATAGTAGGGTGTCCTTTCCGCCCCGCTGCCTACTCTAAATCTATTCAGAACAAAAAGGCCTAAATTCAAGATATTAGAAGTGTCAGGCACAAACTGATGCTGCATTTGGACGGAACGGTTATCATTCAAAAAAATCATTCAAACAAGTGAAAGTGAACAATATTATTCAGTCAAAACACAATTGTTCGCTTCTCGTTCGTCGTTCAGTTTTAGCTAGCATAAAAAAATTTTTGACTCGTTCACTTGTCGTTTTGTTTAAACACTTCTCATTCAGTGTTTCACATAGAAATAGGTGGCGCTGCAGAGTTATTGTTCCATCTCCTTAATTTGCATATTACCCAGAGGAGCATGGATGGCCTTATAAGTTTCCTCACTCATCTTCTTGGTGCTCTTCTTAAAGAAAGATGTTACCCCTCCCAACATAGGAATGAGAAATACTGAAGAAGAAGTGAATAAGAAGTGAACGATTCTCAACTATGAATCTACCTTTCTAAACAAGCTGACGTCACTAGCTTATTCATTCTTGCAAACGATCCTCATTCAGAATCATTCAGTGGAAAAACAGCATTTCAGTATAAAATATTTTTTGTTAATAGGAAAAGATGGACGGATTTCTCCCATTTTTCTGTTGATGCTCTATTATATGTCTTCCTGCTTCAAGTCATCAGTTGGGCACTACATATAGGGTTGCAGTCAAGATGATTCAACTCCTACTGCAAATTAGGTTTATTTGCCAAATTTACTAGCTCTCAGTTGCTTGCAAAAATAGTCAGGCTGGCTCACACTGGACTGCAGTGGATTACAGCTGTGAGTCCGGCCGTAAACCTGTGTGCAGCCGCAAAATTGTACTGCCCTCTACTGTGTACTCACACAGGCGGTCATATGCAGTACACCTTTTTTTTAATATTTCACATGCCATCTCTTAGCGATGACGTGGATTCCGGCAGCCCATATATAATGTCATTGCACATGGGCTGCGGATATATACAGGTATATATGCAACAATAGAGTGCATTGGGCTCTATGTCACGTATATTCGCAGTAAAGTATAACATGTTGTGTTTTATTTTCTGCTCGTGGATTGTGCAATGCCAACACGCAAATGTGATCGGAACTATGCGTGAGTAAATGCATTTGATTGATCCAGAAATTACCGTGGATCATATGCTCGCAGAATCCGCAATTCAAATGCAGTTGTGTGAGACCAACCTCAAGTAGGAACAATTTAAATAGGTTATTATCACGACTAATATAACTAGTGTTCCAAATTCAACACAAAAATCCACTTGTAATGACAAAAGCACACATTTCTAAATCAAGTGTAATATCAAACACACGTGATGCAACTATTCAAGAGTTTTATTGATTGCATCAGGTGTGTATGAGATAAAACACATCAAGTACTTCGACTGGCTAGGAATTTGCTGACTGTGATGTTTGATTGCATGTTAAAAACTGTTAGGAGGCGAGATCATTAACTTGCACAAACAAGGAAAAGTATACAAACAGATAGCAAAGGCTCTGAATGTTCCTAGAGATATTATTGGGAGCATAGTTCACAAGTTCAAACTTAAAGAAATACTGACTACACTACCTGGACATGGAAGAAAATGGAAGCTATTAACAGCTGCCACCAGATTCTTGAGGAGGCAGATGGTCAAAAACCATTGAGTGACTGCAAAAGTCCTGCAGCTAGATTTGTTGGCAGCAGACTCAGTTTTCCATTTGTACAGTGAGGAACATACTAAATGCTGAAGGTCTTCATGCTTGCATTCCAAGATCTCTACTAGCCCAAAAGCACAAATTGGTTCCAGTATGCTCAAAACCATATAAATAAGCCACAGAAGTTTTGGAACGCTACTGTATTGTGTAGAGCGATAAAACAAAACTGTAACTTTTCAGACCTATGGACCAGCGAAATGTATTGAGGAGGAAAAATGAAGCATGTGCTGAAAAGAGCACCCTGCCTACAGTGAAGCATAGAGGTGGCTCGGTGATGCTCTGTGGCTGCTCGTCTTTCTTTGGCACTAAAAAACAGCAACAGGAAGATGGATTCAACCTCATGCCTTCTGTAAGAAAGTTGAAGCTATGGAGTCAGTGGCTCTTCCAACAGGATAATGATCTAAAGAATACCTCAAAAGTTCACCAAGACTTGATTTCAGAAGTTCTGGAAGTACCTAATATGGCATCAGAACCAAGCTCTTTCTATGGAATAGTAAAGTCAACCAAGCTATTCCACACAATTAAAAGGTATACCGAGGTATACTGGCTTGATGAGAGCCAAGAGGTAACTTTCCTCCCAAAGCAGTCTTTCCTCTGTGATGTTCCAAGACATTAGAGGGGAGGAGACAGAGCCAGGAGAAGGATGATTCATGAAGGCTTCACAAGATGCTGCTGCATGCCAGACGGAAAGAGAGATCATCTGGCCGGCTGGAATTAAGAGGGAATCACGCCCTACCTAAATCTGCTAGTTCCCCTAGAAACTGGTGCCCTGTGCTACTGCATGGGTTGCACATAGCTAAGATGGATATGTCATCTCCTAATACTACTACTTCCCTACAGGAAGACTTACTGTTTTGTGTATATGGCTATGTGTAACAGGAACATGTACAGTAGGATATGTTCTAGAGCAATCTTCATTTGTGAAGAAGCAGCCAATGAATGTAATGAAATGTTTCAATGAATGCAGGTGCAGGGCATAAAAGAATCAGTGAACATTATATTCATGTTATCTGTTGCAGTGGAATCTGATAGCAATGGATTCACAGTGACATTGTGTGGCTGGCTGGGTTAACTACAAGTGTATAATGCTCCCAAGAGATTAATCACAATCCTGTCTTTCTGCTCATTAAATCTGGCATTATAAGATGAAGGAGGCAGCAACTCTATGCCCTCGCACCAACATCTGTATTCATTATCCCACTTTTTAAAAATTGTACCTCCGAAAAAGTCAGTAATACATCACCCTCCAACTGTGAGTGTTTTTGGCAGAAGTATTGCTAATTTAGGTTAAAAAAAAAGAAGAAAAACTATTGCTTCTTTATTAGGTGTAAAATTAAACATCTTCCAAGTTAATCTTGTTTGAATAATGATTTCAGTGTGAGCCTCTGCAGTCAATCATCTCTGACGCTAATTAGCATAATGAAAAGCCGTGTTAAGTTAATAACAGAGTCAGATGACGAGCCAAGTGTTAGAGATGAGGTGATGTCACTCACCATTGTCCTGAATCTCACTCTGACGGCTGCCACCTAACCTCTAATTATTTCCACTGGCCGCTTTGAAGCTAGGGGATTTAAGTGGAAGAGACAAGAGATGGGAAATCAATCCAGATCTTTAAACTCCGAAGTTTGCTGTTTCCCAAATTGTCTGTGCATTGAAGCATTAAATGTGAACTGCAGCAGGTATCTGTGTGATATTGACAGTCTGAACTAATATCCTAAGACTGTTATAGCCCTTAATAGATTACAGAGATATAAAACCTTGCCATGTAAAATGTATGACTGTAATAAATCATATCCCAATGAAACAATGAAAGATATGTAACTAACATATCTGCAAAATGTTTAATTCTACAATACTATAATAGGGTCAAAGAGACAGATCTCACCTATGCTACTAATAATAAACTTTATTTGTATAGCTCCAACATATTCCGCAGCGCTTACATAGACAGGGGGGAATACAGAAAGACAAAATACAAACATTACGGAACCACGGTTGCATATAGTAATCAGTTGATGGAAACAATAGGGGTGAGGGTCCTGCTCCAACGAGCTTACATACTACAAGTAATGGGGTGATACAGAGGGTAAAGGGGCTAGAGATGTGCACGGTATGGCGAAGTGTGAGCGATGTTATACACATAGACAATGGTCAGACATTTAGCCATGTGACGGCAGAAACGGTGTGACTGCAGGAGCCGTTTATGATGGCTAGCAGGGATTGCAGTCAGTAGGTCAGGGAGCATGTTATCAGGAGGAGTACAGAGAGGTTTGTTTAGGGAATGCGGTATGCCTCCCTGAAGAGGTGCGTTTTTAGAGCACGCCTGAAGTTCTGCGAGTCCTGGATTGCTCGGGTAGCCTTTGGTAGTGCGTTCCAGAGGACAGGTGCTGCTCTGGAGAAGTCTTGGAGGCGGGAATGAGAAGTTCGAATGAAAGGGGCACTCAGTCTGGTTTCATTAGCAGAGCGGAGAGCCCGGGCTGGTTGATGGATTGAGATGAGGGAGGCGATATAGGATGGCGCTGCACTTTGAAGGGCTTTGTGGATGAAGGTAGCGAGTTTGAATTGAATTCTGTATTTAACGGGCAGCCAGTGCAGTGACTGGCACAGGGCAGAGGCGTCCGAGTAGCGGCTGGACAGGAAGATGAGCCTGGCTGCCGCATTCAGGATGGACTGGAGAGGGTAGAGTCTGGAGCAGGGGAGGCCGATCAGCAACGAGTTGCAGTAATCGAGACGGGAGTGGATGAGGGCGACAATAAGCGTTTTTAACGTCTCCACAGTGAGAAAAGAGCGGATTCTTGCGATGTTCTTGAGGTGCAGCTGACATGTTCGGGCCAGAGATTGGATGTAGGGGGCAAAAGAGAGATCAGAGTCAAATATGACCCCAAGGCAGCGGGCGTGTTGTCTAGGAGTTATGGTGGCGCCACACACTGAGATGGAGATGTCAGGATGAGGTCGGTTAGTGGAGGGCCGAAATACCAGTAAGTCAGTTTTAGAGAGGTTTAGTTTTAGGTAGAGAGAGGACATAGTGTTAGAGACAGTGGACAGTCGGTGATGTTTTGGAGGAAGGGTGCAGAGATGTCACGGGCAGAGGTGTATAGCTGGGTGTCATCAGCGTACAGGTGGTATTGGAGGCCAAAACTCCTGATGGTTTGTCCAATAGGGGCTGTGTAGATAGAGAAGAGAAGGGGGCCAAGGACCGAGCCCTGGGGGACCCCAACAGCAAGGGGAAGAGGAGGGGAGGTAGAGCCAGCAAAGGAGATACTGAAAGAGCGGTCAGATAGGTAAGAGGAGAACCAGGAGAGGGCAGTGTCCTTTAGGCCAATGGAGCGTAGCATACTGAGGAGGAGTTTGTGGTCAACAGTGTCAAATGCTGCAGAAAGGTCGAGGAGGATCAGTAGGGAGTAATCGCCCCTCGATTTGGCTGTCAGTAGGTCATTGGATACCCTAGTAAGGGCAGTTTCTGTTGAGTGTTGAGGTCGGAAGCCAGACTGTAGGGGGTCTAGGAGAGAGTTCTCTGATAAATAGCTTACAAGGCGGGAGTAAACCAGGCGTTCTAGTAGTTTGGAGATGAAGGGGAGGTTTGAGACTACTACTCTGTGACCAGTCATACAGCCAAGGCTGGAAGAGGGAAGGCTCTGGACAAAAAACTATGTGCTTCAGTGAAGAGTGGGGTTGAGGGGGGTTATCCTACCTCTGGGACTCAGACCCCACCTGACCTTCTATTGCAGACACATATATGACAGTTGTCACACATGGCCATGTCTCTCTCCACTGAACTCTATGGGAGTTAGGAAGGCTGCTAAGTCAATGAATCCCTAAGATGTCAATAGAGAACCACACGCATGTGTGCTATGGATGAATGGTCATCACAAGACCCTCGTTTTCCTGGGAGGCGCAGACTCCAGAAACAAGCAGTTTATAGACTACTGATATAAATAGTGACTGCCAGGAGCTCAACTAGAAAATGCTGACCTCTGTAGCGAACGTTTAAAAGGTTATGTGAAAGTAGAACTCCCATTAAGGCCTAAACAATGGCAAAGGAATGCTGGAAACTAGAATCTAAAAAAGGAGTATTTGTGGTGGAGGTATTAGTTTGTACTGGGAAAAAAACAGATTATTTTTGAAATTCAATAGACGACCAAGAGAATCATAGCAGGTAGAGAAATGTTCATATTAAAAGACTTCTGGAGACCTGGGAAAATGAAGCGGTCCCTAAAGTGGCTCTGGAGATCTTCATGGTGCTGTTGGGTGTGGATAGAGCTACTAAGATTGTAATCGAGCGTATTCATTGCACACTCTGCCCTAAACCCAAACAAGATCATCTGCCTAGGGATGTCCTTTGTGGCTTATTCTCCTATTTTGAAACTGCAGCTATTCTGAAAGCTCCCAGGGAGAAGAGTGGCATCACATAAGAAGGTTCACTGTTGAGTCTTAATCAAGACCTCTCCCCTGCTATTTTAGCAAAGAGGCGCCTTACGAAACCACTACTCAAAGTACTGAGAGAAAAGAAGCTGCAAAATTCATGGCTCTTATCCTTTGGCTCAATCCATGGCTCAATCCATAAAAATGGAGAATCTCCATTCGCACACCTCAGGATCTTGAAAAGAGCTTGTCCATCCTAGAGCTTAACCCAGTTGCCGTCCCTTCTTAGCTGTCTATATCACACATACCAAATCTGCCATTGCTTCCTAGATTGGAGCCACAGTCAATTTCTTCTAAACTCAAATTGACCAGAAGCAAGGAAACACAAGCAAAAAATGCACCTACAGTTTCCTGAACTGATAACCTCATTTTATTTGGAAATCATAACTGAGTGCACCTTGGGTGCAGACCTTCTTCATCTTTCTCATAATTTAGTTTTAGAGTTTCATTCTTAGAGTGTTTGTTATGAGGTTTGAAGCTAGCAGCAAGCACCAATGTCTGCAGACTCTTCACTGTTATATTAGTCCCCTAATGGCTCTTTTGCATATACGTTAAACAAGAAAGGTGAGAGGATGTAGCCCTGTTGGACACCTTTCCCGATCCCAAACCAATCTGTGTCCCCATACTGTGTTCTCACAGTGGCTTCTTGATTAGTATAAAATGATTTTATTAGCTTGACTAGATGTGCCAATACACCGAGCTCTTGTAGGGCCTGCCATAGCTTGTCATGGTCGATGCAGTCAAAGGCCTTGATGTAGTTGATGAAGCACATGTAGATATTCTTTTGGTATTCTTGAGATTTTTCCATGGTCCATCGCAGGTTTGCAATATGGTCGTGGGTGTCGCGTCCTTGCCAGAATCCTTCTGCACATCTGAGAGTGCCACTTCAACTACTGATCTACAGTCTTTCCTGTATAATTTTGAAAAGGGTCTTGCTTGCATGTGGAATGAGGGCTATCATTCAATAGTTGGAGCAATTCTGTGAGTCATCTTTCTTTGGTAGAGGGATGAAGACAGATCTTTTTTAGTCCTGTGTCCATTGTGTAGATGCCCATACTGCCAGGCACAGTGCTGTGATGGTTTTCACTGGTACTGGCAGCAATAGCTCTGCCGGTGTGTTATCTATGCCTGGCGCTTTATTTTTGACTAGTTCTTTCATTGCCATAACCACTTCTGACTCCATAATGGAGGGCTCAAAATCCACAGACTCACCCTCATGCAATGGTCCAGGTATGTGGTTGCAGGCATATAGTTCCTTTGAGTATTCCCTCCACTTATCTGTGATACTCTGTTGGTCATTCAGTTCCTTCTCATTTTTGCCTCTGATTGTGCTGTTGCATGCCAAGAAAGGTTTTCGGGCCATCTTGACCTGTGAGAATAGGCTACCCTATTTGTTTAACCTTCTTGTTTAGCCTATATGTGGAAGTGATCATGCGTAAAATTGACCTAGATGAATTGGAAATCAGGGTGAAAATCGGTGGAAGAAACATCAACAATCTCCGTTATGCTGATAACGCAATTTTGCTTGCAGAAACAGAAGCAGGTCTGAAGCAGCTGATATGTAGGATTAAAACTGAAAGTGAAAAAAATGCGTTTCTGCCTGAATTTAAAGAAGACTAAAATTATGACAACTGCAAAAAATGGCTAAATTCAAATCAAAATCGACAATGAGGTCATAGAATTAGTGCGAGACTTCATCTTTCTTGGTTCAAAAATTGACCAGGCTGGAGAATCTATGCCAGAGATAAAACATAGGATAGCAATGGGGTGAAGTGCAATGCTAAACATGGACAAAATCTGGAAAAGTAGGTCTATCAGTATAGTAACTAAACACAGGATAGTGCAAACTACCGTTTTCCCCATAGCCATGTATGGATGTGAAAGCTGGACTGCGAAAAAAGCTGATAGAAGGAGGATTGATGCGTTTAAGCTGTGGTGCTGGCAAAAGCTGCTGTGTATGCCCTGGATGGCAAGAATAACAGAGACGTTCTGAATCGTATAGGACCGATATATCACTGGAGGGTAAGATGATCAGACTCAGGCTCATATATTTTAGCCATGTAATGTGAGCAGAGTCGCTAGAAAAATCTATAATTCTTGGACAGATCAGTGGCAAAAGAATACCTGGCCGCCAAAGGACATGATGGCTTAATAATGTCAAAGCTGATACTGGCATGGATATTCCACAACTGAAAGAAGCAGTGCAAAGCCAAAAAACATGGAGGGAGCTCCCCTTTAGGGTCACTGAGGGTCATGAACGACTAAATGGCTAAAGCCCCATTTAGACACAACGATCATCACTCAAAATTCACTCAAAAGGCGTCTTTTGAGCGATAATCTGTGTCTAAATGTTCCCATCTTTCAGTTTTCTGCCGAATGACAGTTTTCAGTTTCTGCTTGAAAACCCTCATTCAGCAGAACAGCTGATAAGCAGGACAGAACTCTGTGTTCTGCAAGCGGAGATATGATAAGAGCTGATAACATTGTTACAGCTGTTCTCAGTTCTCACCCTCACCCACAGAACAGCTGATTAGCAGGACTGTATCTGCTATCCATGGTGCTGAATTCTCCAAGGGGAGTCTGAAGCTGAACAATACAGCTAATTACAGAGCTAATTAGACTCCCTGCTGAGTTCTGTAACACCTCCCAGAAGCTTATTTGAATGCAAATGAAGCTGATAAATACTAATAGCAATTTTGTGCCTATTAGTACTTTTGTGCAAAATGATCACTGATCTTTCAATCTGTGGAAAAATATCTGTGTGTATAAATGGACCTTTACAACAACAACAGTGACTTTTTCAATTTCCCTGCCTCATAGAAGTTAACTATATTAGGTACATTGCCTTTACCCTGATTTGCACATAATACTGCTAGGGATGTCTGACTGATATGTATGTACTAAACATCACATTATGTTATCTTCCTCCTCTTAGTTCTTGGAAATTGCCCTTGGCTTGGCTACTCGGGACTGATCTGATACCATTATTGTTCACCCTCATTGTCATACTGGTATTACTACCCAAAAACTCATTGACTTAGCTCTACCTTAAATATACAGTTTCACCTTTCTATTGCTTACCTTCTACCATGTCATTTTTCCCTCCCATTTTTGCAATTCACTCATTGAAGGCAATTTTTCATATCTCCACAAATTTCTTTTTTTTAAACTTTCAACCTAGTAATCCCTGCTTTCCGTATTCACTAGAGATGAGCGAGCGTACTCGGAAAAGCACTACTCGCTCGAGTAATTTGCTTTATCCGAGTATCGCTGTGCTCGTCCCTGAAGATTCGGGTGCCGGCACAGAGCGGGGAGCTGCAGGGGAGAGCGGGGAGGAACGGAGGGGAGATCTTTCTCTCCCCTGCTCCCCGCTGCGACTCACCTGTCAGCGGCAGCGGCACCCGAATCTTCAGGGACGAGCACAGCGATACTCGGATAAAGCAAATTACTCGAGCGAGTAGTGCTTTTCCGAGTACGCTCGCTCATCTCTAGTATTCACCTAACCCACATACCCTCTCCACAGGTATCTGAATAGCTGACCTAGTTTTCACTTACTTTATTGATGTCTCAATTCCCCAAATAAAAGACACAATATCATACTTCTCCTGCATAAAAACTGAAAACGAATTTTGTTGTTTTTTTTTTTACAAGAAACCCATCTAAAAAAGTCCCTAAATCCCATCCAACTTTTTCAATCAATAGTTTCATAACCATCATCCTTGCTCAGCCTCCAATTCATAAATCAGTTCCTTTAAAAGCATCCCTTACTCAGTATTCTGTAAACCCATAAAGCCTACACAAATGACGTTTTTATTGGCCTGGGCTCAAGGGGTAAAAGAAAAAGACAACAAGACATAGATTGAATTTTAGCATAAATCTCTGCTCTTGAGCATATTCATAAATATTGTAAGGCGTGGGTCCCACCACACTATTAAGTATCTAGAAATCTTGCTATACAAACGTCTGAAGGAATTGTATACCTAAAACTATGTTCCCCTGTTGACAGAGATCAAGACTTTGCTTCAGACCTATGATATCCCTCTGATCTGGTTCCGTAGGAAAAATCTATTATAAATCTGTGTTATGCCCAAGATTTTGTACATCATGCAAATAGTCACTGGGTTCATTATTTTCTCAATTCCTCTGAAAGGGTAAGTAGCCTTCAAATCAAAAGTAAATCGAGTGGGGAAATTGGGCTCCTAAATCCACATTTCTATTATAAGGCTATACACCTTGATAGGGGGTTGGAACTGACAGATCCATGTAAGAATACAGGAAATGGCACTTTGATAAGACACTCCATAAACATTATTTATTTCTCTACTCATCCTGTTGTGTTATTCTTTTAAGTGCAAATTAATCACATCTATGTCTGTCCCTTGTCATAAGTATGTGTGTATATATATTCATGCCTCTTTGGATCTATTTCATTATGCCTTGAGGAAGAATCTTGAGAGGTCACAAAGCTCACTATAACATCATGTATTTTTGTTAGCCATTAAAAGGTATCATATCTACACGATTCCTTGGTTTCTCTTGCTGGGAACAATCACATTTTGCTCTACTGGCTAAAGGCCCATTTAGATGGAATGATCATCAATCAAAATTGGTTAAAAAAGGGTCAAAATTGAGCCATAATCATTACGTGTAAATGCGCGCCCATCGTGCACTTTTCGTTAGCCATTCGTTCATCATTGTCTTTCAGTCCGCTTAAAATCCATCGTTTGGCAGTTCGCTTATTGTTTGGTTTAAATGAAAATCATTTTTTTTACCTTCACTGATGCACATGCCATTTAAACAAACTATTGTTCAATTATTGTTTATCGTCGGTTGTCCAACGATAATAGTTGCGTTTAAAAGGTTGTCTCTAAAAGCAAAACCATCGCTTACTTTCGACACTTTTAACAAATTTTGAGCGATGATCGGTGCATGTAGATGGGCCTTAATACAGGACCAAATGTTTTTCATTATACAAAAGAGACAGCGACACTCCTTTCTCAAAAGGAGTGTAAAAGGGTTTCCCAACACTCATAAAAAAGTGCCCCAGGACAGGTAATGGCAAACAATACATAAAATAGCCAGTACACAACCTTACGCTATGCCTCAATTGCAGCACTGCTGTCCTCATCCCCTCTAATTCAGTCCCTGCTAATGCACCAAAAAATGAAGTCACGTTCACAGCTCCTATGCTGCTACAGTCAATTGATGGCCTCAGCAGCCACTAAGGCCAGATGAATTGGCATGTGAGCAATAAATGCAATGTCATTGCTTCCTGTATATGCACACTAGACCTGATTGCTGGTGCTAGACTAGAGGCATGGTGAAATGGTGGGTAATGGCAATTTAATTATGCTATTTGTGGTAATGCAGTAGCAAGAGTGGCCTGTAGGGGGCCTCTGAGTGCAGTTGCAGAGTTTGGTTTAGGTAACCTGCACCTGCAAGGGTGCAGCTATACAGTTAAATTCCCCCTCCCTCACAAGCTCAGTGTCCTTTGAAGCCTGTGGAGCTTAGGTCTATGTAGACCTAGTGCTGGTCTGTGAGGGACCTGGAAGTATGAAGTTGACAGGGGTAGTCAGCCCCTTGCTCATCGCTTGTTGGGGTGAAGTCGCCTTCCTGGAAGGTATGCTGAAAGAAGCGCTATGTGCTGCTGTGTGCACTGTGACCTACAACAGTGCAAAGTTGCATATGATATGCTGGACTGTGTGTATGCTGAACACATTTGCCATGCTATGCCGAAATAAATGCTGGAGGAACCAGCATTTGGACTTTACCCTGTGTTTCTGGATGTCATTGTGGTGCTGCCACCCCTAGGCAGGGAAAAGTAAGTGAGAGATCCCGAGCAAGTAACCCCAATTTGCCACACATTATATACACAGGGACACTTTGTTTTAAATGTGGATGAACCCATTTAACGGAACGTAATGGTCAAATTATGGTATAGTTGAACAATGAATTGGTTTAATAAACTCACTTCCAAACAACCTATTATAACATTCTGAGTTTATACTCCCTGTTAAGGACCTCCATCTCTTATCCAGGGTGCAGGACAGCTACGAAGACCGTCTCTCAAATGTTCATGCAGGACATGAGAATCCTTTTGATTTCAATGGGCACCATGTAGTATATTTTCCCTGTAGTTTTGGTCCTCCCGTAGATTACAGCTCAGGTCCCTTAAGGCCCATTCACATGCAATGATTAATGATCAAAATTCGTTCAAACGAGTAAAAGTGAGCGATAATCGTTACATGCAAATACAAAGCCATCGTGCAGTATTCGTTAAGTTGTTGCTTACGCTGAGTTTCAGGCTGCATTCAGACGAACGTATATCGGCTCGGTTTTCACACCGAGCCGATATACGTTGTCCTCGTGTGCAGGGGGGGAGGATGGAAGAGCCAGGAGCAGGAACTGAGCTCCCGCCCCCTCTCTGCCTCCTCTCCGCCCCTCTGCACTATTTGCAATGAAAGGAGGTGCGAATTAGCCCCACCCCCATCCCACCTCTCCCCATTGCAAATAGTGCAAATGCACCCTCAGACTGCCTAAAAATAGTCATTAGTTTGATCGCTTGTCATTAGTTTTAAATGGCATTCGTTCTGTTGTTCAGCCTTTCAAATGACTTGAGGGGACGAGTGATTGTTTGCCCAGCTAAACACAATGATTCATGTCTCAGTAGACAATGACTTTTCTTGAAATGAATTAAGAACCTCCTGCCGAGAGAGTCTTCACATAAACACACACCCACCTGAGCAAAGAACATATACAGTGCTTACATAGCTAATGAGGGAAATGGAGAGGATTTCAAACGATTGTCTTTATGTGTAAATGCGCAACATTTGTAAGCAAGAAAGTTGTTGAGTCGTTCGTTCATTCAAATGACAATCTTTGCGTGTAAATGGGCCTTTAGTAAATTTTGAAAGCATCCATCTATCAGGAAGGGATTGTAAAAAGCACATGGCCCTTTTAATTTTTTTTAACTCAAAGTTTGTTTAAGGGCTCCTGCACACTTGCGTTCTTCTTGCGCGTTTTTTTCACGCGATATCGCTGCGTTTTTTTCACGCGATTGTCAATGGGACTTTCTAATGTTAAAAAACGCATCGCACAAAAATTGCAAAGCACCAACTTGTAATGTGTTTTAAACATTAGAAAGTCCCATTGATAATCGCATGAAACAAACGCAGCGATATCGCGTAACAAAAAACGCACAAGAAAAACGCAAGTGTGCAGGAGCCCTTAATGATAGACTCATTGTCCTCAAAATGAACTGAATGATGCTATATATCTAATATAACAACGAAAAGACTCATGACTTTAACACTATTGCTGATCAGATCTGGGGCATGGTAATAGTGGTTGATAATTTAGTATTAAAACCATTTTAGCATGTATTCCTTCTTCACTTAGAACTGTAGAACATTACAGAATTTGAAAATATTGGGCATTCAGCCATTAGAATCCATGATATTAACCCTTTGCAATCCAATTTTGGATTCAGGGTTTCCTTGGGGGTTTTCCCTTTCTGCCATAATACAATAGGACCACCTGCTGACTAGAGTAAGTCCCTCAACAACAGAACGGCCAGTAATATACAATAAGAATACCCTGCCGGACGTCTTCCAACATCGGAAGCTGTACAGCCTTCAATCAGAATGTCTTTAGACGTCAGACAGTGGATTAGAAAGGGTTAAACTGTGTGTGTTGTACAGATGCTGAATACAGACTGCATAAAAATCCTCCAAATTTGGCTCCAAATTTTTCACTACTGAGTTTCATACCATTTCTAAAGGCAAAGTATGCATAGTAACTATTCTGGAATTTCCTGATTTGGATTCCCATGACTAGCTAGAGATTTTCATCTCCAAAGCCAAATGTTGGTTGGAGCGATGTAAAGCAGACCTTCACCTGGCAGACTGATGGTTCAATCTAGCTTTCATATATGCCAGGAACCCCATCATGCTATAATGCATGGTGCCAGCTATAAAATTTAGTGCAGGAGTAATACTAGACTGAGGTTAATGGTTTTGGCTGGATCCCTTATTTCTGTTGAGTGGGGAAGGGAGAGAACCCTCCATATAACTAGGTTACAGAGTATTAATGTTGATTATACATTAGGTAGCTGCCAGCTGATATAAGCCCCATACATCGGGATTGTCAACCTTACAGAAATCTTTGAGCAAGCCACAAAAATAGAGTACTTTTTTCCAATTTCCGTGAAAAAAATAGATTTTGTCTGTGATTATTTTTTCTTAAGGCTGGTGGTTCTTCAGGAGATCATTGTGATTGTAAGTATCATCATTTTACAGCACAGTTAACAGAGCACAGTTCACGGTGAACTCGAATATATCATAGCAGTCCATATCAGTATTTGACTCATAAATATGTATCACTTAGGCCTTAGTCACACGGGCGTAAATACGCACGTATATACGCGCATAAAAACGCACCTACAAAAGATAGAACATATTGGTGGCAATGGACATGGTCACGCGTTTTTTTTACGCACGTATATACGCGCGTATTTACGCCCGTGTGACTAAGGCCTTAGCGTGAATACCCACTTGCGTTTTTCTTGCACGTTTTTTTCACGTGATAGCGCTGCGTTTTTTTAATGCAATTTTCAATGAGACTTTCTAATGTTAAAAACACCGCGCAAAAATTGCAAAGCACCAACTTGCAATGCGTTTTCAACATTAGAAAGTCCCATTGACAAAACGCTGCGATATTGTGTGAAAAAAATGCACAAGAAAAACGCAAGTCGGTATTCACCCTTAGGCCTCGGTCAGACGACCGTTTTTTGCCGCGATTTGCGGATCGCATGATGGATGCACATCCGCAAATTGCGTGACCGGGCCGACGATTCGCCGAAAAACCTGCAGCTAGCAGTGTTTTCGGCGAAACGGGCTCGATCAAAGGAGCGCTGTCCAACCCATTGAAATTCAATGGAGCCGGCAATACAGCCGGCTCCATTGAAAGTATATATATATACTCACCTTGTCCCTCCAGCCGGAGTTCAGCTGCAGCCGGCAGTTCTCCTGAACTGCTCTGTGTAGTATTCAGCAGGCGGGGATTTTAAATCCCCGCCTGCTGAATGGGCTGCCTCTGATTGGTCACAGTCCTCACCAATCAGAGGCAGCTCTCACTCACCCATTCATGAATTCATGAATGGGTGAGTGAGTGCTGCCTCTGATTGGCTGAGCGCAGGGACCAATCAGGGGCAGCTCTCAGCTGTCATTCAATAGCTGAGAGCTGCCCCTGATTGGTCCTTGCGCTGAGCCAATCAGAGGCAGTCCATTCAGCAGGCGGGGATTTTAAATCCCCGCCTGCTGAATACTACACAGAGCAGTTCAGGAGAACTGCCGGCCAGCCAAGGCTGAACTCCGGCTACAGGGACAAGGTGAGTATATATATATTTTTTATTTTTACACATTTTTGGATGTTTTTCAGGGAAGGGCTTATATTTTTAAGCCCTTCCCGAAAATTCATCCAGCGCTCGCCGGCAGCCCATTGCTTTCAATGGAGCCGGCTGTATTGCCGGCTCCATTGAATTCAATGGGCAAACATCGTTCTTCTCTGCCACAGCTGTTACAGCTGTGGCAGAGGAGAATGATCTTTATACTATATGTTCTCAATGGGGTCGGCGCTGCTGCTGCCGGCCCCATTGTGCGCATATATAGAACACAAGGAATCACAGGACGCAGATAGGCGCGATCTGCAATTCCTCGTGTCCTATAACTTATCGGACATCCGCATAAAAAGCGGCCATGTG
Source organism: Eleutherodactylus coqui (assembly GCF_035609145.1). Taxonomy (NCBI): domain Eukaryota; kingdom Metazoa; phylum Chordata; class Amphibia; order Anura; family Eleutherodactylidae; genus Eleutherodactylus; species Eleutherodactylus coqui. The sequence goes on from NC_089837.1 coordinate 308,266,903, forward strand.
ACCGATCCTATTGCAAAGCAATGGTTCTATATATGCGCAGATCGCATGCGCATGCGCAAATCGCGCAACAAAACGCCCATCTGACCAAGGCCTTACTGTATTTTTTTAAATTATTTATTATTGCTTTCCATATTTTCGATAAAAACTGTTCGGCGTTCATGATTTTTAAATACGTCGTCCAGAACAAAAGAAAAACTAGCAATTATTAGGCCTCATGTCCACGGGCAAAAGAAGAATTAAAATCCGCAGCGGATTTTAACTCTTCTCCTGCCCACGGATCCGCATCCCATAGGGATGCATTGACCACCCGCGGGTAGATAAATACCCGCGGATCATCAATAAAAGTGATTTTTTTTAAAATGGAACATGAAAAAATCTGGACCATGCTCCATTTTCATGCGGGTCTCCCGCAGGGACGGCTCCCGTGCGCTTCCATTGAAGCCTATGGAAGCCGTCCGGATCCGCGGGAGACCAAAATCGGAATTTACTCACCTGCTCCCGATCTTCCCTTCGCCGCGGCTTCATCTTCTCTCCGTCGCGGCCGGATCTTTTTTCTTTGGGCCGGCGCATTCGCGGGGCACGCAACCGACGTGCCCTGCGCATCCGTCGAGCCGAAGAAAGAAGATCCGGCCGCGACGGAGAGAAGATGAAGCCGCGGCGAAGGGAAGATCCGGAGCGGGTGAGAGATGAGTTTATTCTTATTTTCAGCGCTCATGTCCGCGGGGCAGGAGGGACCCGCTACGGATTCTCTATATGCACAAAAATGAACATTTTATACCATCTTCTTAATATTTAATAATCAAACCAGTATGAAATATTGCACATTCTGTCTGCTCCCTTACATGCCAGTAGTATTTACATGACCTCATAATATATATGCATTCTTGTATGTGTATTTTCTAATACACAGATATATATATATATATATATATATATATATATATATATATATATGTGTGTGTGTGTGTATATATATATATATATATATATATATATATATATATATATATATATATATATATATATATATATATATATTTCTTTATATACATACATATATAGAAGATTTTATTTTATGTGCTGAAAGCTTCCGGGCACCCCACTGCTGAATCCAAAATCTCATCTCCCTAATTTCCCTGATGATTGCGCAGTTGATTAAAGACTCAGCCATGTGGAGCTACAGAGCAATGTTCAGCGATCATGCTGTGTAAAATTGCAGAGAATTTTGCATTATAATGAAATTGATTAAATACCTCCCCCTAAAAGAACCTAGCAAGGTATTGTCCGTACTTGATTGTCTGTCTGCTGAGAAGGAACAGCAAAAGAAGCAGTGGAGTGAGACCTTGTATTGATGCTTCAGGCTGTCGAGGTGATAAAATCTTACAACACCATGCAATGAATGAGTGGTGTAGGACTAAATGAAAACCGTGGCATGCATTTATTAGCTTTTTATGTCACCTTGAGTTACTCTATAGTGTTTTGCTACTGTATTTTGGGCTATTTAAATAGTGTGAGGAAAGCTGAATACTTTCCATGTTAATTCATATTTTAATTATAATAGCCTAATAGCATTTCATGTAACAAAGAACAAACAAAAAACAATTCTTCCAGCTCATTGGCATTTATTATTTCACATTTTTTATGACTTTGAATGACCATTCACGAAATATATAGGTTGGTCAGATTTATGAAAGCAAGAACAGCTCTAACTTAATGGCTGATAGATATGGAACTTGAGCTACTGTTTTGCAGAGATGAACTAATTTAGATTTCGAAGCACATTATATTAGTAAAGCATCCTTCTTTTTTTGGCCATGGACTGTTGACCGTACTCTGACATTTAAACGTAGGGACATACCACTTTCCGCCAAAAGTAATAATTGTGGAACAGTGAGATCTCTGACATCTTCTTTCTTCTTCCCAAACGATCCACTTAACAAGGAGAAAACTCCAGATGCCTGGCAATGTTAAGGGTGTCTATGAATATTGAATGAGTTTTATGAAACACGGCTTATAAAAGAATAATGAAACTATTGGAAGCAACTACTTCTGAATAAACTAGATACTGTAGTTGATTACGGTTACATGAATAGGCTGCTATAGTATATCAAGTCCTTAAAGGGTTTGTCTACTTTAGACAATCACTTTTTATTAGAAAAGACCTCAGCAGTTTCCATGGTGGAAAATATATGTGCAGATTTCAGGTTACCCAATGAGTGAAATGCACTTCAAATTCATGACAAAAGTCAAATTATTGAGGATACACCACATTCCTGTGGTTTGATCTCTTAGGGACCTTTCACATGGGACATAATACGCCACACTACACACCACAAGCCACAGTAAATTCCACACGAAACTCTGCAGACTACCTATGGATTTTGATACGGAATTAAAAATGGCTTAAAGCCTGTCTGCAGTTCTGCATCAAAATCTGAAATCAAACCTGCGGATTTTGTCGTGGAATTCCCCAGCTGCGGATTTGGCTGCATCCTGCAGCACGATTCCATTCCCTGTGAAAGGTCCCTTAAAATACCTTTACATAGAACAACTTAAGTGCCCAACAGTCATCCAAACATTCATTGCTCCTGCACTTTCAAACAGGAGCGATAATTGCTCAATGAATGGAGGTGGAGCATGCCAGAGATCTCTCCTGGCTAAACTCCATTCAGAGTAAACAGGCAGTAATTCATAGATGACAATTCTCTGTTTACAAGGGCCACTTATAGTCAGGTTTTTATGTGTGCATAAAATAAACAATAAATGGTAAGTGAACAATTGCAGGGTTTTAATTTGTTAATATGGCAGTCGGAGCCCTGAGTTTCCAAGGCTGCTGGAGCTTGACTTACAGGGCATTAACATAGGAAGATTATCACTCAAAATGCGTTCAAACGAACAAAATAGAGCTCTATTTATCATCCAGTGTAAATGCAAAAACACCATCGTTCACTATTCCTTATCTCTGACTTTCAGTCAGCATAAAAACCATTGCTGGATCGTGGGCTTGTCATTCGTTGCAAACGTTCCCTGCTCAGCGCTTCACATAGAAGGTGAAGTGCTGAGTGAGAAGCCAGCAAGAACCCAGTGATCCAGCGGTGAAGTCTGTCTGTCTAAACGCTCTGCACAAGCGCTAATGACCTTAGCTGTGACGTCAGCGCTCGTGCAGACATTTACCCAACTTTCATCCTGTGTAAAGAAAAGGCACTGAGATCTTCTAGAGAAATACTTCAGTAAAATACTGTGTTTTTCAAAGCATTATGTAAGCTATGAAAGGTTTGAAACATCTAGTCCCTAGGGAGTAAGTAATCAAGTAAAAAAATAGACGTCGGACCTGTAGAAAAATATAAAATTATTTAAATCACATTGCATATGGTGTGAAAAAAGTGTAAAGAACAATGGCGAAATTGCAATTTTTGGCTACATTTTCAGGGCTTTTTCACACGAGCATATATTGACGCTGTTTTCACGGCTGGTCGATATTTTCGCTACCATCTAAGGTTGACTTCCCCCTCTCTGGTTCACCTCCTCTCTCTTTCCCTCTGGCTGTTTACAATGAGAGGGAGAAGGGTGGGGGTCGAGCTTAGCTCCCGCCCCATGTCCATAGCCAGCAGTGGGAATGGGAGGTGTGGGGGCAGAGCTGAGCTCTGCACTCGTCCCACCCCCTCCCATTGTAAACAGCTGGAGGACAGGAGAAAGAAGGTGAGCTGGCGAGGGGGAAGGAAGGGGAAGACAGCTCAGATGGTAATGTATATAGGCCGGCCGTGAAACCAGCGGCCGATATATGCTCGTGTGAAAAAGCCCTTACAGTGAAAAAAATTTCAAAAGTCTAACAATAAACTGATGTGCAAAAATCAATTCCTTTTACACCTATCTCAATAATAAAACAAAAAAGCTATAGGTATCAAAATGGTGCAACACAAAATCCTGAAAGGTATATATTCAGAAAAAAGTACCAAAACATAACAAATTATATAAATTTAGCATTGCCTTATTCATTCCAGCACATAAAATAATACTACTGAGTCTATTAAATAAAAAGGGTGGAATTGCAGCTTTCCTTTCTAGCCTTATAACAAAATTAATTAAAGTTAATCAACAAATTATGTGTACCCCCAAAAAATGGCAATTAAAAAAAAACTACCACTCGTCCCACAAAAAAGGCTCTGTATAGCTTTAAGAGAACAATAAAAAATGCCATAGCTGGAATGCATCAATGAAAAAAATATTTGTAAAAATTGTTTGGTCCTAAATGCCCAAAATAGATTGGTCTTTAATAGAGATGAGCGAACGTACTCGTTATGAGTACTTATGCACCCGAGTACCGCCATTTTTGAGTACTTCAGTACTCGCGCGCAAAGATTCGGGGGGCGGCGTGGCGGCACGGGGGGTAGCAGTGGGGAGTGGGGGGGAGAGGGAGAGAGAGAGGGCTCCCCCCTGTTCCCCGCTGCTACCCCCCGCACCGCCACTCCTCTCCCCGCCCCCCGGCGCCCCCCGAATCTTTGCGCGCGAGTACTGAAGTACTCGAAAATGGCGGTACTCGGGTGCGTAAGTACTCGTAACGAGTACGTTCGCTCATCTCTAGTCTTTAATCCCTTCAGGAAACAGTGTTTTTTTTAATTGCATTTTTATCATCACTGCTTTGTGAGAGCCATAGCTTTTTAATTTTTCTGTTGACAAAGCCTTAGAAAGACATTTTTTAGTAATAGCCCAACTTTGGGGTTTATATAATGTTTTCAAAAGCATGTTTTGGGTTTCATTTTTACATCATTCAATGTGTGGTAGAAATAAGATATTAACTTTACTCTGCAGATTAGTATAATCAGAGCAATACCAAATCTTAATATTTTACTCTTTTTGCACAATAAACACATTTAACCCCTTAATGACTGCCCATATGCCTTTTGATGGTGGTTGTTAAGGGGCTGCAGGCCACTCTCACACATGAACGCGGCAAAGCGCTGCAATTTTACTTTTGCTTTGGTCCACAGCTCCCTGCAGCCGACAGCGTGTTTTAGCGCACTCCATCATCGTGATGGGTGAGGAGGTGCGCTAAACGCACAAGTATAGAACATGCTGCACTCGAAAATCACGGCACTGGAAAGCACCATCCAGCGCCGTGATTGAACACATTTCTTCAAGGCCCCATTGATGTGAATGGGAGTGTTATACGCGCTTAACGTGGTGTTCAAAACACTGCTTCAAACGTCGTAAAAAGCGGCTGCGTGAGAGAGGCCTTATTATGGTGCAATGGCCTTTTTACGGCGCTGCATAGGAAGTCTTGCATGGGTCGGATAACAGCCCGGCACTTGCTCAAACAGTGGGGACAGAGAATCTGCTGATCCCTGCTGTTTAATCCTTTATATGCCGTTGTCAAGACCCACTTAAGGTACTTTTACATGTAGTGATAATCATTTGCCGGATCGAACAAGTAAATGGTGACATGGTTTGCTCAGGCAGTCAGTTTAAACGCAAAGATAGATTGTTTATTTTTTTAATAGGGTCATTCAGTTCCCTGTAGCATCGCTGAACAATCAGCGAACGAGCCAATATTAATTTTCATGCTTGCATGAAAGGAATGATGAACAATAAGTGAACAAATTATTCCTCATTGTGCAGTTGTCGGCTGTGTTCACATTGAATGACTATCGTTGAAATTCGAATGATCCAGTGATTATTTTTCTTATTTACGGTAATCGTTCCGTGTAAAAGCACCTTTACTGAAGAAAGCCGAGGACCACTATTAGCAGGGAACTGCCGATTGGACTACTCTATGGTGATTTACATTAGCATCTATCTATCTATCTATCTATTCCACATCTATCTATCTATCTATCTCATATATCTATATATTTCATATCTATCTAATTATCTGCTATCTATCTATCTATCTATCTATCTATCTATCTATCTATCTGATATCTATCTATTTATCCATCCATCTATGTCTCTCATATCTATCTATCTATCTATCTATCTATCTATCTATCTATCTATCTATCTATCTATCCATCTATCTATCTCATATCTATCTATCTATCTATCTATCTATCTATCTATCTATCTATCTATCTATCTATCTATCTATCTATCTATCTATCTATCTATCTATCTATCTATCTCTCTCCCATCTATCTATCTCATATCTATCTATCTCATATCTATCTATCTATCTATCTATCTCAGCTGTTGACTAAAGCACTAAGCATACATTTTTAAAGAACTTGCATACTTCTCAAAATTATTCCAGAGGAAAAAGAAAAGCAGTGAAATCTCTGCCTCAAGCGTGACAACATTTATTTAAGGATGTTAATTAGCTTATTAAACTCTTTATGTCCCAGCTGTGCTAGGTAGGAGATCACAAGGAAAACAGAATAAATATATGCGTTATTGCGGCTTTTTAGTTATCAAACATTTCTTTGACGATGTGCTCAAGCTATGAATATCTTACTTTTCTTTTCCGAGGCTCCTGTTTGTTTGCCGTTTTACCTACAAAAGAAAGCAAGCATTTTAGGATATAATGGGACTGTTGACTTCTCTAAACTGACCCTGAGGAAGGTTGATTCAAATGATCCAGTGCATACAGAGATTTTGTTTCCTTCCTTTAAAATAGCTCGGAGAAAGTAGTTTAGTGTAATCAAAGCATCTAGTTTGCCCCTCCCTTGTATTTTCTAACTCCTGGGCTTTCAGTTGAATCTCAGGGAAATCTGTAGTCACACTGTGCTTTCAATGAAAAAAAGCGTATACATGTAAATTATTCACTCCAAAGGGGAGCTCAGAAAAAGCTTTTTGAAATGAAAGCCTCTTTATTTACCGAATGTCACACAGCTTTGGTCTGCTACATCACTGTGTGATTGAAATCAACAAAACAAAGGAGGAATTTCTGGTTTGCAAAAAAAGACAGCTTGCCTCTGTCACCCCAAATATTACCTACCCACTTTACTTCTGCAAAATCAAGGGATTTATGCTTGTAACTTTGACAGTTGCTGATAAGAATCTAAATTAATCCAGCAAGCAAAGACCGGACACAAAAACATTGTGTTTAGACAGAGTTTTCAGACATTTTAGCATATTTTATGCTTTTCGGATGTGACTCAGTCTTTGACGTTTGCAGTGACAGTGAGTAAATGTGCAGACAATGGTTGGAATGCTAGGGTGTTTGTAGTCATATTTACTTATTATGACTCTCTTAGAAATGTGTATTTCTTGGTTGACCAGTTTACTCCTCCTCTTTTCATTTTAAGCTTAATTTATTATTTATCCTCTGGAAAAAGCAATGTCTTTGCACTTGCTTAGTGACCTACTTTTTATGAGATCAGAAAGAGGATAAAACATTGCAATGACTTGCAGTGGATTGTATCTTTCTACAGAACTTCCAGGCAGGAGAAAATAATGGACAGGTGACATACTATATATCAGTTATAATAAAATCTGTGTTTTCTAATACTGAACATTACAAAAAGGTTAATAAAGGAAAAATCACCCCACAACTTCTTCCCTAATTTCTACAAAGTGCAGAAATGCCCCATGTGTGGATGTGAACTGAAAAAAGTTTGGAACCGTGCTAGCCAGCAGAGCAAACTGTTATTGTTCTCATTAAGAGACACCAAGTAATTTTTTAGATATTGCAATCTTGTAGACATGATGTGATTAATAGCACTTAGATAAATATCAGAAAGTGATTAGTAGAACAGTAAATACTTAATTAGTCCAGTGACAAGTGATTTGAAAGTTTTATGGTCTCTAAATTGATGTTAGAGGGTCACCAGGCCAGCATGTTACCTCTGCTCAGGGTTTCTCATATCGCTTAATCTCCACTGATGCAAAAAAACCCCTCCTAAATTCATTCAGTTTTCGATAGTATCAAAGATGGTTATAACTTTGTATTCCCAAATTCTTCTGTGATGTTGGGACTTGAAATTGCCTGTAAGTATAATAACTTTCATACGTTGAATGTTGTGTCCGTGACTAGTATTTATGTAAGTGCTATAAATCACATCATGTATGTGCCTTCTCATGCTGTCCTGGAATTATTTTAAGTGCAAAGTTTGTGCCCTCCTATGTGATCATGTGTATATGTATTTATAAAAAATGCATTCTTAGATCTGTTCCATTATGCCTGAGGAAGAACCCGTAGGTTCGAAAGCTCGCTATAACATCATGTATTTTGTTAGCCACTAAAAGGTATCATATCTACAAGATTACTTGGTTTCTCTTACTGAGAACAATCACACTTTGGATGTAAACTGTTTGGGCAAGGCTCAGAAGGGAAGGGGTGCTATTTGGTTCTTGGAATGCAGACTATGGTGGGATACTTTAGATGCCATGTTACATTTGCAAGTCCCTGATGTACACAAAACAGTTGACCACCTCAAAAGTGCCTCCTATTTTGGAAACTAGGGTCCTCAAAGTATTCATCAAAGGGTATAGTGATTGTTTTGATACTACAGTTGTTTGGTAGTAGTTGTTAACATTGGGGTATGGAAATGAAAGATTGCACAAAGAAAACACATAGGTTTTATCCCCATGTTTTCAATTTTTATGTAGGCCAATATCAGAAAAAGCACCACAAAAATTGCTACTCAATTTCTCTTGAGTATGGATATGCCCCACATGTGGACATAAACTGTTGCTTGGATACATGGCAGGACTAGGAATAAAAAAAGCGCAGATTTTACCTCCCCTGAGGTATTCCCTGCTTGAATGAACCTATTTTAAAAACGACATCATTAAATGGGTTGTCTGCCTTTTTTTTAACTGATGACTAGAGATGAGCGAGCACCAAAATGCTCGGGTGCTCGTTACTCAGGACGAAATTTTTGCGATGCTCGAGGGTTAGTTTCAAGTAACGAACCCCATTGAAGTCAATGGGCGACCCGAGCATTTTTGTATATCGCCGATGCTCGCTAAGGTTTCCATTTGTGAAAATCTGGGCAATTCAAGAAAGTGATGGGAACGACACAGCAACGGATAGGGCAGGCGAGGGGCTACATGTTGGGCTTCATATCAAGTTCCCAGGTCCCACTATTAAGCCACAATAGCGGCAAGAGTGCCCCCCCCCAACAACTTTTACTTCTGAAAAGCCCTCATTAGCAATGCATACCTTAGCTAAGCACCACACTACCTCCAACAAAGCACAATCACTGCCTGCATGACACTCCGCTGCCACTTCTCCTGGGTTACATGCTGCCCAACACTCCCTGCACGACCCAGTGTCCACAGCGCACACCAAATTGTCCCTGCGCAGCCTTCAGCTGCCCTCATGCCACGCCACACTCATGTCTATTTATAAGTGCGTCTGCCATGAGGAGGAACCGCAGGCACACACTGCAGAGGGTTGGCACGGCTAGGCAGCGACCCTCTTTAAAAGGGGCGGGGCGATAGCCCACAATGCTGTACAGAAGCAATGAGAAATATAATCCTGTGCCACCGCCATCAGGAGCTGCACACGTGGGCATAGCAATGGGGAACCTATGTGCCACACACTATTCATTCTGTGAAGGTGTCTGCATGCCCCAGTCAGACCGCGTTTTTTATAAATAGTCACAGGCAGGTACAACTGGGAATCCCCAACTCCGCAATGGGAATTCCGTGTGCACCCACAGCATGGGTGGCTCCCTGGAACCCACCGGCTGTACATAAATGTATCCCATTGCAGTGCCCTGGACAGCAGAGCTAACGTCAGATTAAATGCAGGTGGGCTTCGGCCCACACTGCATGCCCCAACCTGACCGGGCTTTTGAATTCATAGACACAGGCAGGTACAACTCCCTATTGTGAAGTCCCTGTGGACCGACAGCATGGGTGGGTGCCAGAAAGCCACCGGCGGCACATAAATATATCCCATAGCATTGCCTATCACAGCTGAGGTAATGTCATGTTTAATGCAGGTGCGCTTCGGCCCACACTGCATGCCCCAGTCAGACTGGGGTTCTTTAGAAGTGGACACATGTAGTTACAACTCCGTGTGGACCGACAGCATGGGTGGCTCCCTAGAACCCACCAGCGGTACATAAATATATCCCATTGCAGTGCCCAGCACAGCTGATGTAACATCAGCTGTAATGCAGGTGGGCAAAGAATTAATTGGTTTACACTGTAGGCGAGGGCCCAAAAAAATTGGTGTACCAACAGTACTAATGTACCTCAGAAAAATTGCCCATGCCCAACCAAGAGGGCAGGTGAAACCCATTAATCGCTTTGGTTAATGTTGCTTAAAGGGGTTGTCCCGCGCCAAAATGGGTTTTTTAATTTTTTTTTCAATAGCCCCCCCGTTCGGCGCGAGACAAACCCGATGCAGGGATTAAAAAAGAAAACCGGATAGTGCTTACCTGAATCCCCGCGCTCCGGTGACTTCTTACTTACCTGGTGAAGATGGCCGCCGGGATCTTCACCCTCGGTGGACCCCAGGGCTTCTGTGCGGTCCATTGCCGATTCCAGCCTCCTGATTGGCTGGAATCGGCACGTGACGGGGCAGAGCTACGAGGAGCCGCTCTCCGGCACGAGCGGCCCCATTGAGAAAAGAAGTAGACCGGACTGCGCAAGCGCGTCTAATCGGGCGATTAGACGCTGAAGATTAGACGGCACCATGGAGACGAGGACGCCAGCAACGGAACAGGTAAGTGAATAACTTCTGTATGGCTCATAATTAATGCACAATGTACATTACAAAGTGCATTAATATGGCCATACAGAAGTGTATACCCCCACTTGCTTTCGCGGGACAACCCCTTTAATTGGTAACTAGGCCTGGAGGCAGCCCAGTTAAAATAAAAATTGGTTCAGGTGCAAGTTTCAACGCTTTAATGAGCATTGAAACGTATAAAAATTGTTTACAAAAATTATATGACTGAGCCTTGTGGGCCTAAGAAAAATTGCCCGTTCGGCATGATTACGTGAGGTTTCAGGAGGAGGTGCAGGAGGAGGAATATTATACACAGATTGATGAAGCAAAAATGTCCCCGTTTTTGATGGTGATAGAGAACGATGCTTCCATCCGCGGGTGCAGCCTACGTATTGCTTAGGTATCGCTGCTGTCCGCTGGTGAAGAAGAGAAGTCTGGGGAAATCCAGGCTATGTTCATCTTGATGAGTGTAAGCCTGTCGGCACTGTCGGTTGACAGGCGGGTACACTTATCCGTGATGATTCCCCAAGCCGCACTAAACACCCTCTCTGACAAGACGCTAGCCGCAGGACAAGCGAGCACCCCCAGGGCATACAGCGCGAGTTCAGGCCACGTGTCCAGCTTCGACACCCAGTAGTTGTAGGGGGCAGAGGCGTCACCGAGGACGGTCGTGCGATCGGCTACGTACTCCCTCACCATCCTTTTACAGTGCTCCCGCCAACTCAGCCTTGACTGGGGAGCGGTGACACAGTCTTGCTGGGGAGCCATAAAGCTGGCAAAGGCCTTGGAGAATGTTCCCCTGCCTGCACTGTACATGCTGCCTGATCTCTGCGCCTCCCCTGCTACCTAGCCCTCGGAACTGCGCCTTCTGCCACTAGCGCTGTCGGATGGGAAGTTTACCATCAGTTTGTCCACCAGGGCCCTGTGGTATAGCATCATTCTCGAACCCCTTTCCTCTTCGGGAATGAGAGTGGAAAGGTTCTCCTTATACCGTGGGTCGAGAAGTGTGTACACCCAGTAATCCGTAGTGGCCAGAATGCGTGTAACGCGAGGGTCACGAGAAAGGCATCCTAACATGAAGTCAGCCATGTGTGCCAGGGTACCTGTACGCAACACATGGCTGTCCTCACTAGGAAGATCACTTTCAGGATCCTCCTCCTCCTCCGGCCATACACGCTGAAAGGATGACAGGCAAGCAGCATGGGTACCCTCAGCAGTGGGCCAAGCTGTCTCTTCCCCCTCCTCCTCATGCTCCTCCCCCTCCTCCTCCTCCTCAACGCGCTGAGATATAGACATGAGGGTGCTCTGACTATCCAGCAACATACTGTCTTCCCCTGCCTCCGTTTCCGAGTGCAAAGCGTCTGCCTTTATGCTTTGCAGGGAACTTCTCAAGAGGCATAGCAGAGGAATGGTGACACTAATGATTCAGCATCGCCGCTCACCATCTGGGTAGACTCCTCAAAGTTTCCAAGGACCTGGCAGATGTCTGCCAACCAGGCCCACTCTTCTGTAAAGAATTGAGGAGGCTGACTCCCACTACGCCGCCCATGTTGGAGTTGGTATTCCACTATAGCTCTACGCTGCTCATAGAGTCTGGCCAACATGTGGAGCGTAGAGTTCCACCGTGTGGGCACGTCGCACAGCAGTCGGTGCACTGGCAGATTAAACCGATGTTGCAGGGTCCGCAGGGTGGCACCGTCCGTCTTGGACTTGCGGAAATGTGCGCTGACCCGGCGCACTTTTCCGAGCAGGTATGACAAGTGTGGTTAGCTTTTCAGAAAGCGCTGAACCACCAAATTAAAGACATGGGCCAGGCATGGCACGTGCGTGAGGCTGCCGAGCTGCAGAGCCGCCACCAGGTTACGGCCGTTGTCACACACGACCATGCTCGGTTGGAGGCTCAGCGGCGAAAGCCAGCGGTCGGTCTGCTCTGTCAGACCCTGCAGCAGTTCGTGGGCCGTGTGCCTCTTCTCTCCTAAGCTGAGTAGTTTCAGCACGGCCTGCTGACGCTTGCCCACTGCTGTGCTGCCGCGCGACAGCGACTGCTGGCGACGTGCTGCTGCTGACACATCTTGATTGCGAGACAGAGGTTGCGTTGGAAGAGGAGGAGGAGGGTGGTTTAGTGGAGGAAGCATACACCGCCGCAGATACCAGCACCGAGCTGGGGCCCGCAATTCTGGGGGTGGGTAGGACGTGAGCGGTCCCAGGCTCTGACTCCGTCCCAGCCTCCACTAAATTCACCCAATGTGCCGTCAGGGAAATATAGTGGCCTTGCCCGCCTGTGCTTGTCCACGTGTCCGTTGTTAAGTGGACCTTGGCAGTAACCGCGTTGGTGAGGGCGCGTACAATGTTGCGGGAGACGTGGTCGTGCAGGGCTGGGACGGCACATCGGGAAAAGTAGTGGCAATTGGGAACCGAGTAGCGCGGGGCCGTCGCCGCCATCATGCTTTTGAAAGCCTCCGTTTCCACAAGCCTATACGGCAGCATCTCCAGGCTGATCAATTTTGCAATGTGCACGTTTAACGCTTGAGCGTGCGGGTGCGGGTGCGTGGCGGCGTACTTGCGCTTGCGCTCAAACAGTGGCGCTAGCGATGTCTGGACGCTGCGCTGAGAGACATTGCTGGATGAGGCCAAGGACAGCGGAGGTGAGGGTGTGGGTGCAGGCCAGGAGACAGTAGTGCCTGTATCCTCAGAGGGGGGTTGGATCTCAGTGGCAGGTTGGGGCAAAGGGGGAGAGGCAGTGGTGCAAACCGGAGGCGGTGAACGGCCTTCGTCCCACCTTGTGGGGTGCTTGGCCATCATATGCCTGCGCATGCTGGTGGTGGTGGCTCCCCAGCTGATCTTGGCGCGACAAAGGTTGCACACCACTGTTCGTCGGTCGTCAGGCGTCTCTGTGAAAAACTGCCACACCGTAGAGCACCTTGACCTCTGCAGGGTGGCATGGCGCGAGGGGGCGCTTTGGGAAACAGTTGGTGGATTATTCGGTCTGGCCCTGCCTCCACCCCTGGCCACCGCACTGGCTCGGCCTGTGCCCACACCCTGACTTGGGCCTCCGCGTCCTCGCCCGCGTCCACGTCCTCTAGGCCTACCCCTACCCCTCAGCATGCTGTATTACCAGTAGTGCAGAAACAGAACACTGTAATTAAATGTGCCACTTATTGGCCTCTGGTTGGAGGCTGACTTCGCTTACAGAACGCACAGCAGAGCCAGGAAATAATTTTGCGCAAGCCTGCTGTAACACTTAGCTGGCTGCGTATGAATTAGGACAACTGCCCCCAGCAGAGACCCAGTACACTGAGGACGGTCACAGGCAGCCCAAATAGATTTTTTTTCCTAAATGTTTTTGGAAAGGCCCACTGCATATATTCAATAAATATGTCTTCTCTCTCTGCGTCACCACTACTGGCCCTGGAGTATGTGAAATAACTGCAGACTGTTGCACTGTGGACTGGAATACAGCGGTGATGTAACAGCCAACACAGAGCCAGAAAATAATTTTGCGCAAGCCTGCTGTAACACTTAGCTGGCTGCGTATGAATTAGGACAACTACTCCCAGCACAGACCCAGTACACTGAGGACGGTCACAGGCAGCCCAAATAGATTTTTTTTCCCAAATGTTTTTGGAAAGGCCCACTGCCTATATTCAATAAATATGTCTTCTGTCCCTGCCTCACCACCACTACTGGCCCTAGACTGTGTATAATTACTGCAGGGCGCAATGCTCTGCACGGCCGATATACAAAAAAAAAAGTGCAACACTGCAAAAAGCAGCCTCCACACTACTGCACACGGTTAGATGTGGCCCTAAGAAGGACCGTTGGGGTTCTTGAAGCCTAAAATACTCCTAACGCTCTCCCTATAGCAACTCCAGCAAGACAGCACTTTACCTGAACTATGTCAGAATGCATCTGTGGCGAGCCGCGGGAGGGGCCGATTTATATACTCGGGTGACACCTGATCTCGCCAGCCACTCACTGCAGGGGGGTGCGATAGGGCTTGAACGTCGCAGGGGGAAGTTGTAATGCCTTCCCTGTCTTTCTATTGGCCAGAAAAGCGCGCTAACGTATCAGAGATGAAAGTGAAAGTAACTCGAACATCACGTGGTACTCGTTACGAGTAACGAGCATCTCGAACACGCTAATACTCGAACGAGTATCAAGCTCGGACGAGTACGTTCGCTCATCTCTACTGATGACCTATCATCTGTATAGGTCATAAGTAGAGATGAGCGAGCACCAAAATGCTCGGGTGCTCGTTACTCGAGTCGAACTTCCCGCGATGCTCGAGGGTTCATTTCGAGTAACGAACCCCATTGAAGTCAATGGGCGACCCAAGCCTTTTTGTATATGACTGGTGCTCCGCTAAAGGTTTCCATTTGTGAAAATCTGGGAAATTCAAGAAAGTGATGGGAACGACACAGCAACGGATAGGGCAGGCGAGGGGCTACATGTTGGGCTGCATCTCAAGTTCCCAGGTCCCACTATTAAGCCACAATAGCAGCAAGAGTGCCCCCCCCAACAATTTTTACTTCTGAAAAACCCTCATTAGCAAGGCATACCTTAGCTAAGCACCACACTACCTCCAACAAAGCACAATCACTGCCTGCATGACACTCCGCTGCCACTTCTCCTGTGTAACATGCTGCCCAACCGCCCATTTCAGTAATAGTAGCAGTCAAGACAGGCCCCAGTAACAATTCCAAAGCAGCAGTATAGGGGGAGCACAGTATTAGTTCCATTTCAGTAGTAGTAGCAGTCTAGACAGGCCCCAGTAACATATCACTAGCAGCAGTATAGGGGGAGCGCAGTATTAGTTCCATTTGTATTTTGCTTCAATTTTTTAAAATGGTGAGGAGAAAAACCAGACAGACACCGTATGCAGCATATATATGTATACTCTTTCCCTCTGGCGGGATGACGGCGATCATGTAATAGACACAGCAGAGCCAGGAAACAATTATGCGCAAGCCTGCTGTAACGCTTAGCTGGGTAATAATGAGCGACTACTACCCCCAGCAGACACGCAGTAAACTGTACACGGTCACAGGCAGCCCAAAAAAAAATTTTTCCCCAATTTTTTTGAAAAAGCCCACTGCCTATATAGACAGTATATCTCTTTCACCTTTCCCACTGTCCCTGCCTCACCAGTACTGCCCCTATACTCTGTACAATGACTGCAGACTGAGGACGCAATGCTCTGCACGCCCGATATACAAAAAAAAAATAAAAATGTGCAAAACTGCTAAAAGCAGCCTCAACAGTACTGCACACGGTCAGATGTGGCCCTAAGAAGGACCGTTGGGGTTCTTGAAGACGAAGATAACAGCCTAACACTCTCCCTATAGAAGCTACAGCAGGACGGCACTTTCCCTAATGTCTCTCAGCGTGCAGCGGTGGCGAGCCGCGGGCGGGGCAGATTTAAATACTTGGGTGTCACCTGATCTCCCCAGCCACTCACTGCAGGGGGGTGGGATAGGGCTGGAACTTAACAGGAGGAAGTTGTAATGCCTTCCCTGTGTTTCTATTGGCCAGAAAACAGCACAAACTTTTCTGGGAAGAAAATGGAAGTGACTCGAACACCGCGTGGTGCTCGTCTCGAGTAATGAACATCTCGAGTACCCTAATACTCGAACGAGCATCAAGCTCGGACGAGTACGCTCGCTCATCTCTAGTCATAAGTAATTGATGAACGGGGATCCACCACTCACGATTCCCGTTCATCTGCTGATTGTCTGGCATACTGTCTGGTTGTCATCAATGGTCAGCACAAGAATTGAGAGCGCTGTTTTTACTCTCATTGAAATTAATGGCAGCACTGTGCCGCTACTCCACTTCCTGCTTCTCTCCTGGTCAGGACTGCATGTGAAATCTTGATCACAAGAGAAGCAAGAAGCGGAGTAGCAGCGCAGCTCTTCTACTGATTTCAATGGAAGTCAATTCGAAGCCCTGACTTTTATATAAATATTAATGTTTTGCTACCTTTGTACAATAAAAGCAAGTGTCTTTCACAGGATTTTTTTTCCTTCATTGCTATATTGAGAAAAACATTATTCTTTTATTTGCTTATCTACTGAGTTGTATGAGAGTCAAATGAATTACATGTTAATTTTATTCTTCAGTCTATACAATTATAGTAATACTCGATTTATACAGTTTTTATGTCAATTTTGTATACTTTACTACTTTTACACAACAAAAAGGTTTCCTTTTTCCATATTTTGTGTCACACTATTTTGATACACATAAGTCTTTTATTTTTCCATTGTGGAACTACTTGAGGACTTATTTCTTGCAGGACACGCTTACCTTTTCATTGCTAATATTTTACAGCACAAAAGATTTTTTGATTGTTTTGAGGGCTGAAGTGTACAAAAAAAACGCAACTATTAATATTGTGGGGGGTTTTGCATGCAGTTCACCATGCTATATAAGTGACCCTTACTCTGCAGGTAGGTATGAACACAGCAATACCAAATTTATATGTATAATTTTTTTCAGATGTTAATCTTTTTGCAAAATGAAATCATTTTTCAGATAGAAAAATAAATATTTTGCATGATCAAAGTGAAAATACAGATTTTCACTGTGGATTTCACAATTGGGGTTTTTATTGCCTACCTCTGGATCAATATGGGGGAGTAATAGGCTAAACTGGATGGAAATTTGTCTTTTTTCAGCTCAGCACACTGTTACTATGGAGCAAACCCTCAACTTTGCCACAACTAAATCTTCAACAACAGCAACAACAAAATGCATCATTCACATATATAGGGCAGTTTTTTAGTGAAACATTTTTGCAACAAGTCTACCCGATGTGAAAATATCATAACTGATTGATTTAAAAAAGGAAATTGCATACAAAAATACATATTTGAATAAGAGTATGTTCTTAAAATGATTTCCAAGTGTAATGTACAATAATACTAAATGATCAAAACTTATGAAGATTGTGAATACTTGTGATGATAGCACTCTCGGATCCTAACATAACCTGATCGGACCATAAATGATCTGCACCTGGTTAGCATGATTGGGGCATATAAACAAAACATTCCAAAGGGTATTGCCTGATCAGTACAGGAGTTGCATAAATATAGATCCCCTTCCCTAGCCTGTTCTCCTGAGGCCTCAGTCACACGGGCGCATCGGCACCCATACACCGGCGCTGATGCGCCCGTGTGACTGCAGGAAGGAGACGGGCGTACCTGCTGATGGCCGTCTCTCTGCAGCGCTGGAGGAAAGAACATGTGACCGGCTTTATTGCCAGTCATGTGTTCTTTCCTCCGGCGCTGCAGAGAGACGGCCGTCTGCAGGTACGTCCGTCTCCTTCCTGCAGTCACACGGGCGCATCAGCGCCGGTGTACGGGTGCCGATGCGCCCGTGTGACTGAGGCCTGAGGGAGTACTGGCATGCTGTGAAGGGGGCACATTACACAGCAAGGGATTTGTGAAACATGGCCACAGAGTGTCTCTCTGCAGTGACAGGAAATAGGCAACATTGTCATTTGTAAGTTCATGTGAGTCTTACCACAGGGAAGTATCGTTTATGGAATGCAGTTTGTCATTGTTTGTTACATTACCCCAAGTTATAAGTAGTAAAAGAGGATAAAAAAAACTGTGATATGTCTGGAGAAAGAAAACGTATTACAGAGGGCTGTATGACAGTGTGGGGAAATGCTGATTATCTCACCAGCCCCCATGTCCAATGATGCTGCACCTCATAGTACTGTTTTATTATGCTCTACTCTCCATCCAGACCATAATAAACTTAGGCTCTGTTTTTAGTGGCACTCACCTACCCGAACCTTGGCATTTGATCTATAGATAGTAATGTGTTGTAATCGACTACACTGTGCTTATCTGTTCCACAAGCACCAATCCATCACCCACTAGTAAATAGTGAAAGGAAAGATGACATTATGTAGTATTGAGTGTGCATGGCTACACAACCTCTGACAATGGAGAGGGGAGAGGAAGCTGACCTTGTGCTGATCACTACTGGGAGCACCCCTCAGCCACAAATCTCATTGGAGGACTTAAGGTATTCTAAGTATAAGGCTTTCTAAGTGCATGACAAGGAAGATGCAAGGCAAAAAACAGATAAGTGCATCATTTTTTTCTGCAGGGACTTGATAAGATATGCGTGCATTGGTTTTTCATGCATAAAGGATTTCATAGCCCGTAAGTATCATTTAAAATCACAGAGGTGAGGAAAAAGAAAAAAAACACATTATTCACTGAAAAAGCCAAAAATACAATACCTGAAGGTCTGCAAAGCAGACACAGTCGCCATAGGCACGATCGCCATAAGGCAGGCACAATCGCCACCGGCACAATCGCCGTAGGGCAGGCGCAATGGCCTTAAGCCCTGAATATATGTAGTCAGCCAGACAATAATGTGTGGAGGAGCAGCTTGTTCCTGGCAGGCTAATATGCAGTCACCCACTCAACCCAGCCCAGATTGGGGAGGAGTGACTGCATATACTAATAGCCTGCACATGTGAACGATACCAAAGATGTCAGCCATAGATGGGTGGTGACCCACCATACAGGATAACAACTCTGGCTGATATGACAGCGGGTTGCCCTGTATCTCCAAGGTGGGCCACACTGGCTGACATCTTGGGCTCCCCCACCAACTAGCAAACTACATACAAAAATACTAATGCATACTAATGAAATGCGGGTGTTGGTACTGCATTTTGGCCAAAACGCATAGGCTGACGGACCGCGTCGAGGTCACACCGCTTCCGTCAGTACCTACGCTAACTCACAATAAATTACATAAAATCACAGAGGTGAGGAAAAAGAAAAAAAAACACATTATTCACTGAAAAAGCCAAAAATACAATACCTGAAGGTATTGTATTTTTGGCTTTTTCAGTGAGTAAGTATCATTTAACATGCACTGGGGTGGCAGTTTGTGTTACTGGATGTACCTTTAACAAACAGATGTAACATTTTTTTAAATGTAAGTTACACTATATGATGTTTATGAATATCTGTAGTATGATTGGAGGCCCATGGGCCTATTCATGCTGACAGATGAGGGGAGCAGGTCTGAACTTGCAGTGGTGCCTTGCTTAAAAATGGTGGTCACAAAACTTCAGTTACAAGTACATATAGGGGAAGTTCATTATGCTTTACCTGGGTTTCTTTCCAAAGGACCAGAGATGATTTAGGCATGCAGTGTGGTGGTGACTGGTACTCTGAACAGAAACCTTAAAGGGGTTGTCCCGCGCCGAAACCGGTTTTTTTTTTTTTCAACCCCCCCCCCCGTTCGGCGCGAGACAACCCCGATGCAGGGACGTACAGACAGCTTACCGGAGCGCTTACCTTAATCCCCGCGCTCCGGTGACTTCTATACTTACCTGTGAAGATGGCCGCCGGGAACCTCTTGCTCCGTGGACCGCAGCTCTTCTGTGCGGTCCACTGCCGATTCCAGCCTCCTGATTGGCTGGAATCGGCACGTGACGGGGCGGAGCTACACGGAGCCGCTCTCTGGCACGAGCGGCTCCATAGAAGACTACAGAAGACCCGGACTGCGCAAGCGCGGCTAATTTGGCCATCGGAGGGCGAAAATTAGTCGGGCTCCATGGGAACGAGGACGCTAACAACGGAGCAGGTAAGTATAAAACTTTTTATAACTTCTGTATGGCTCATAATTAATGCACAATGTATATTACAAAGTGCATTATTATGGCCATACAGAAGTGTATAGACCCACTTGCTGCCTCGGGACAACCCCTTTAACTTTTTTTTCTACAAAATAATGTTTATACGTATAGCTTGTTATTTCACAATTTATCCCCACTGTTATATATAAAGCACAAAATCTGTTTGTTTGTGTTGTATACAAAGCCACAGTTCTAGTCCGATTTGAGTGAAATTTTGCTTCAGCACTCCTCAGCACCAGGCGACGAATACTGGTGTAATAAAAAAACGAAAAATCACCGGCTTCCCCTGTAATTTTTGTGTCAGTAGCAACCAATCACAGTACAGCTTTTTATTTCTTATATTGCTGAGGTAAAATGAAAGCTGCGCTGTGATTGGTTGCTATTTCATATACTGCTGAGGTAAATAGGTCCTAAATGCGAAAAGTAAAGAGGTCGCAACTTAATTATTCAATTCTAAGTGCAAAAGTTAGTGACCATCTATGTAATGTGTTGAATATAAAGTGAAATCAGCTGCACACTCACATATATAGACAGAGTAGTTAGACGCCAAATGTATGTCCCGCCACTGGGAGGCAAGGACCACAAGCCTCCAATTACAATGTTCCAGATTAGAATAAAGCAAGTGGCAGCATACGTGGTGCAAAGTATATATAAAGTCTCTTTATTCCTCCATCATAATAAAACGCAATGTTTCGACCTATGCGGTGTTTGTCAAGCTCAAGTTAAAATGACAACATGACAGCAAGATATACAGACATGAAAAAACCTACACCAATCACCAACTCTAAAATGATGTCATTGAATGGCTGTGATTGGTTAACGCAGCACCAGCTTTCATTGGCTGACGCGGCGCTACATTAACCAATCAGAGCATTGGCTTGTTGGAGGTGGGGAATTCAAGCCCCACATCCAGAAAGCAGTGCTCTGTCCGTGTGGAGGAGGATGTGACAACCTGCAGCAGCTCCACAGACCATAGCGGAACACCAGTGGTAGGTGAGTATTGATTTTTTTATTGTAGTTAGTTTCCCCATTGAATTGAATTGAAACGCTATTAATGCGGAATGCATTAATGGCATTTCAATTCATTTCAATGGGGAAAAGTGCTTTGACATACGAGTTTTTTGGCTTAAGAGCTCCTTCACGGAACGGATTAAACTCGTATGTCACGGCACTACTGTACTGTTGAATTGAAGAATTCAACAATAAAGAATCAATAATTTAGTTATGTCAATTAAACACATTAACATATTCTAATTTCTGGTGCTGGAGTTGGAACCCCAGGGTGCTTGCTTACACCCCAAGATTTCATCTACGTAGTTGTGGTGAACGTCCTTCTCTTTTTCAATGCTATTTTCTTCAGCATCCAAGTTATCTATACTTTCGTACTTCAAAATAATCCTACCCTTTCTGCAGTGTAAGACCTATCTCAAACCAGCAGACAGTCATGCCTCTACTTTTGTCGCCTTCTTCTATCGCCGGTTTCCAGTTTTGTCGATTCTTCACCACAGAATTTTGTCTCTACCTCTGTCGCTTGCTTCTAGTTTCGCCGGCAGCCGCCGGCCCACATGACATAGTACCATAGTAACATAGTATTTTAGACTGAATGAAGGCAATGTCTATCTAGTTCAGCCTCAGTGCTGACGTCACAGCCATTCATGGATTGCTCCAATCACAGCCATTCAGGGATGAATGGCTGTGATTGGCTGTGCAGGCTGTTACTCAGCCAACTCAGCCAATCAGAGCAATCTCTTGCTGAAAGTGGGGAATTTCAATCTTCCGTCACTAGCACAATGCTCTGCCAGCTTGACAAGACTGCACGGAGGTCCCAGAGAGCGGCCACCGGGACACCAATGGCACCTGCAAGGTGAGTATATTGATTTTTATTTTTTCTCTCAGGCAGTGTAGCTAGGGTGTTCAGCGCTGCCAAAAACAAGGTACCAAGTTGTGCCTTGTTTTCGGCACCGCTGAAACCGCTGCCCATTCATTTGAATGGGTGACGCAGGGCCGAAAAACACTTGTGTGAACAGCCCCATTGAAATGAATGGGAGTGTTGCACAGCGTTTAGTGCTGCACTGCAAAAGCAGCACTAAACGCTGTACAAATATGTGATTTTGTGTGTTTTTTGGAACGTCTAGAACAGATTAATTAGATTTTCATTGATTCCTATAGAAATAATTGCCTCAAGTTTCACTGATTTAAAGGTTAGCCGATTGCTTTCAGCTGGATTACCAACAAAACTAGAGGTTTGAATGTAATTGTATTGCATATTCCGCACACAATATACACGGTGAATGAAATCAATGAAAGTACATTGATTTTTATTGATCTATTCATACTAGCGTGTATTCATTGCGTATAATACGCACGTAAAAAAGAACGCAGCATGTTCTATTTTACTGTGTATCACGAGCAATAGAGCCCTATTGTTCTCTATGGGTGCGTATAAAACATTGTACATATACGCAATTACATTGTGCAAGTGCAGCATTTATATACAACATAGCTAAGCAACAAAGCAGGAAATTTAAAACAAAAATAAACCACAATTGATGCCATTGCAGGAAATGAGTATGTATGTGCTTAGTAAATATACTTTTTTTAATCTTCTTACTCTGTATTTTGAAAAAATGAGACAGCGAAAAAGCTCCAAAAGTTGCAATTTTGGCGCTTGAACCAAAATTTTGACTCTGGTGTACCAGAAAACTGACATACATGGCATAATAGATATGCCACATTGTTTAAGCGGATTATAAGGAACTTTGTCTATGTGCTTTGTAAAATAATGTAGAACATGCAGCCATTAAACATTTTTGAAAATCTCAGTAAATTATCTTTATCTGTTTCATTCACCAAAAATAGCACTTACTGCAAGTTGTCATATGAAAATCATTGTGCATATTGCTTCACCACAATGTACTACAATATAATGTTTCATGACAGGTAATATGTGTCATTAGAAATGCTACCTGTTGCCATGTATTTCTAACAGATGCTAGCTTTGATAGTTGAAGCCAGATGAGTACTGCAGTCATGCTATATCTTATATCCAGTCCTATTGACTTTTTAAAGGATATGCCATCTATTTTTATTGTGTTCATTTCAGTTGCTTCCAATGACAAATTACAAATGACGTAACCAAATTGTTCAGCTTTGATGTCAGACTTCAATTGCTTACTATTTCTAAATACTAAGGCTACCTTTGATAAACCCAGTGGATTCTGAAATTCCCTTTTCAGGTTAGATTACTAGCAAGTGCTTGGAGTTTGTTCAAAGATTACATTTCTTAGAGTTCTTAAATTGAATACTTTTGTTCAAGGTCTTTGGTGCACATTGAATTCTAAACAAAATGAAATCCATGATAAAGCAGCAATGACATTTATAGGACCATGACTGGTAGTCAAGGCACAAGTAAAATAGGAAGATGCCTACAGAACAGTTCAAAGGAGCAAGGTCCATTTTAAGCAATCACCCTGTCCATATGCTATGCAATGTGCGGGACACTGCATATTACATATCCCATTCTTGTGTGAGACTCGTACAAAAATAGGACATGCAACAGTTTTTCATACTCGAACTCGAAAAATCACTTGTGTGGAGCACCCATTCAAATCAATGGCTTCATTTTCCATGCAAGCTCTGTCGAGTTCGGACACAGAGAGAACTCATGTAAAAATATTGAGAATACGGCCAAAAGTCCAGATTTATAATTTCAAATTGTTTTTATTGTTGAGAGTCCATAGACAATACCTTTTGGGGTCACTACCCCTTCATCAAAAGACATTGGTAAACAAGCAATTAAAAATAGATCCCAGAAAACTGCCAATTTGTTGAGGTCATGGGTCACAAAAAATGCAAAAACATTGAATTTAATGACAATGTGAAAAGCAGTTGTGTTATGTACAAAGCTTCAAAATAAACAAAAAATGTACAGCTGAACAATACCAGGTGTAACATGTCCCCATGAAAGGTTACATGTTATCACAGTGACTCGTAAAGAGGGTGCAATGTTGTGATAATTGGCCAATAATCTTTATTTTGTCTCTTTCTGGACCAAGCTACATTTAGGAAAGGTTATCTTCTATTGATATATCTTCTTTCAACCTTCTTTAGTGCATGAAAAATAAAGCAACTTTGCAAATAATCTTCATTAAAAATGCCCTGCAGTTTTTTGTTTATAACAGTTTTGCAGATCCCGGAGTCTCTATGGTAGCACACAAAAAAAAAAAAACAAGTCTTTTTGCTGTCATACTCTCTTCTCTCTCCTACTTCTTCCTAAGTAGTTCCTGACCTAGGGGTCAGATAGATGGTAAAATAACTGTCAGATCAGAATGCACAGGGTTTGTAGACTGTTACTATGGAGACATATAGATCTACAAACAGCTACAGACACAAAACACAAGAACATTTGTACGGAAGACTATTACTTCAGTTACTTTATATAAGATGCAATGGAAAATTGAAAATAGGTTGCAAAGGTGGGTACTATCCCCTCTTAGATTGTCATCACACACTGAGCTACCTCTGCTCTGCATTGTTGGAGCAACACCGTATGGACGCTAAATGGCAGAACTCTACTTCACCTTTATCAGTCGCCTTTCCAGAAAACCTGCCATGCCTCCTAATACTCAGTTACCCCCAGAACTTACAGTAGAGCTCAACGGCATAATAACCAGACATCCTAAGAAATTTTGATATACAGTAAAACATGTTTCTGCTTTCTCTCTAAATGCTCTTTTAACTGAAACTAAAACATGCGGAAATGGTTGTGCGATACAAAAGAAGTAGCAGAAGTCCATGTCCAGGCGAATAGGTACAGGCAAACAATGGGGTCCTTGCATCGAAAATGCAAAATATTGAAAGCATAATATACATGTTAGGCCGCCTGCACACTGGCGGAAATCCCGCGGCGGGATTTCCGCCACTGAAAGTTTGCATAGGAGTGCATTACAATACGCACTCCTATGCAGACGGCCGCGGTTAGGCCGCGCGAAATCTCGCGCGGCAAACAAACCGCGGCATGTCCTATTTTTGTGCGGGGCTCGCACCCACCCGGCCGCCGGCTCTGGTCTGCGGCTGCGCGGCAGCCGGCACATGAAAGAGCCGGGGCCGCCAGGCGCGGGTGAGTACGCGCTCGTCTCTGCAGGCTCTCGGGTCGGTTCCCGCGGCGAGAATTCTCGCTGCCGGATCCGACCTGCTCGTCTGCAGGCGGCCTAAAGGAGAGAAAAACAGAGTACAGATGAAGTAACATCTTGTTATTCCCGGGAGCCTGGGCATCAGGGAGGAATACCCACCAACTTGGTAGCCCGCTTGTAGAAAAGTTTCTGTTTTTTATTTTTTGTGTAAACAGTAACAACAAGAAATTATAACTGCAAAATGAGGAATGAAGGGTGAGGAAAGGAAGGAACAGTGTAATGGTACAGAGAGCAAATGTTTTAGGCACAATGAAGGGGGGAAAGGCTATTGGGAAGGTGAGGTATTGTTTAATTAGTTGCTAGTGATAAGGGATGATAATTAAAAAGAGGTCTGTACTTTTTTTTAATTGGCCTTAAACCTAGAGGAAGACTGATTAGCGGATGTGCACAACTCCTCCAGGTGGCAGAGCTGATCTACTTTCAATAGTCACAGTTTCACTGTAGGACAACCTGAGAATATACAAAATGATGAGTTAATTGTTTGGCTCCACCTAGGAGGTATAGCAGTAAAGTATTCATTGACCTATATTGGTTAATGAGAAGGTTAAAGAAAATTGAGTGTGGGAAAATCTGGTCAGGAATTACATATCTTTGCTAAAATACCAAGTGTGTTTTTACACAGGAGGATCTGTCAGGCAAGAGATGCCCAACCGGTTGTCCCAGCGATAATCATTCCTGTGCTTTTACACCTGAATGAGTATCGCTGTTTGAATGGAGGTGGAGCTGATCGGGGATCATTCCGGCCACCCGCCTCCATTCAAAGAAGGAGGCTGTTGTTCATTAGTGAATGACTGTCTCGTTACACGGAGTAACACATTGTTCAGTTTTCTGCATGCAGAAACTGAATGACAAACAAGAAGTGAAAGACTTTTCATTCGTCATTCAGTCGCTGCATGCATTTACACTGAACAATAATCATTCAGATTCCTGTTGGAAGATAATCATTCCATGTAAAAGCACCTTAATCCTTGCCGCTCCACAGCGTAAGCTTACGTCCTGGCAGCGGGGTACTTCCCGCAACAGGGCATAAACTTACGTCCTGGGGATAGCACGAGATCATAGGTGATCTCGCCCTTTCCAGCAGCAGGAGCCGGCTGTCGGGGGTGCGCCCCCCACTGTTAACCCCTTCCCTGCCGCAATCTATATAGATTGCGGCATAGGAAGGGTTCACAGGAGGAGCGCGCTCCCTCTGTAAAGTTGAAGGGCTCTCGCGTCCTGTATTGCCAGTGCCTGTGATCGCTGTAATAAGCGATAAGGCATTGCAGGATAGTAGTCCTGCAATGCCTTATCACAGCGATCATCAGTGCTGTGCTGTAAGTTCCCCAGAAGGACACAAATAGTGTGAAAAAAGACAATAAAAATATACACAAAAGATATAGAAAAATGTAAAAGAAAATTTAAAAAAAATCCTTTTTAGGTGCTTTTTCTCATATTAGCATAAAAAAAAGGTAAAAGCAAATTAAAATGCCACATATTTGGTATTGTTGCATCCGTAACAAGGTGTACATTAAGTTGCAAAAAAGCGTTAAAAAAACGCTTTAAAAAATTTGCATTTTGCCTCCCTAAAAACCCAATAAAAGTGATCAAAAAAGCCATATATACCCCAAAATCGTACCAATAAAAACTGCAACTCGTCTCCAAAAAATACGACCTCACAGAGCTCCGTACATAGAAAAATAAAAAAGTTACCGGACTTTGAATGCAGCGATTTAGAAAAAAAAATTCCAAAAAAGGGTTTTTATTGCAGAAAAGTAGAAAAACCTAAAAAAATATAAGAATTTTGGTATCGTTGTAATCATACCGGCCCACAGAAAAAATAGATTGTTATTTATTCTGCATGATTAACACTGTAAAAAAAAAATCTATGGCAGAATTGATGCGTTTTCTCTCCCTGCTATCATAAAAAAAAAATAAAAGTTTTACAATATAGTCAATGTACCCAAAAATGGCACCATCAAAAACTACAGTTCGCCAAACAAAAAACAAGCCCTTATACGGCCCCGTCGACAGAAAAGTAAAAAACTGATGGCTTTTGAAAAATGGAGATGAGAATCCGCCAAAAATTGTTGCGTCCTGAAACCCAAAATAGGCCATGTCCTTAAGGGTTTAATAACCTAGGACTAGAGATGAGCGAACGTACTCGTCCGAGCTTGATGCTCGGGCGAATATTAGGGTGTTCGGGATGCTCGTTACTCGTAACGAGTACCACGCGATGTTCGGGTTACTTTCACTTTCATCTCTGAGACGTTAGCGCGCTTTTCTGGCCAATTGAAAGACAGGGAAGGCATTACAACTTCCCCCTGTGATGTTCCAGCCCTATACCACCCCCTGCTGTGAGTGGCTGGGAAGATCAGGTGTCACCCGAGTATAAAAGTCGGCCCCTCCCGCGGCTCGCCTCAGATGCGTTGTGAGTCACTTGTGACAGAGATCAGGGACAGTGCTATAGTGTTGGAGCTGCTGTAGGGAGAGCGTTAGGAGTTAGTGTAGGCTTCAAGAACCCCAACGGTCCTTCTTAGGGCCACATCTAACAGTGTGCAGTACTGTGGAGGCTGCCTTTTGCAGTGGTGCACATTTTTTTTTTTTCCAAATCGGCCGTGCAGAGCATTGCGCCCTGCAGTAATACTACAGGGACAGAAGTGGTGGTTAGGCAGGGAGAGTGTTAGGAGTTAGTGTAGGCTTCAAGAACCCCAACGGTCCTTCTTAGGGCCACATCTAACCGTGTGCAGTACTGTGGAGGCTGCTGTTAGCAGTGTTGCACATTTTTTTTTTTTTCCAAATCGGCCGTGCAGAGCATTGCGCCCTGCAGTAATACTCCAGGGACAGAATTGTGCAGGCAGGGCCAGAAGACATATTTTATTGATTGAATATAGGCAGTGGGCCTTTCCTTTAAAAAAAAAAGGGCAAAAATTCTATTTGGCCTGCCTCTGACAGTCCTCAGCGTTCTGGGTACGTGTGTGCTGGGTGGAGAACGTAAAAAAAATCATACGCAGCCAGCTAAGTTTAACAGCAGGCTTGCGCCAATTTATTTCCTGGCTGGGAAATCACCGCTCTGCTGCAGTTAATAACTGTGCAACACTGCAGTTCTGTGACACACTGCAGGGCCACAACACATTTATTATTGATTGAATATACGCAGTGGGCCTTTCCTTTAAAAAAAAAGGGCAACTACTATTTTATTTGGCCTGCCTCTGACAGTCCTCAGCGTTCTGGGTACGTGTGTGCTGGGTGGAGAACGTAAAAAAAATCATACGCAGCCAGCTAAGTTTAACAGCAGGTTTGCACCAATTTATTTCCTGGCTGGGAAATCACCGCTCTGCTGCAGTTAATAACTGTGCAACACTGCAGTTCTGTGACACACTGCAGGGCCACAACACATTTATTATTGATTGAATATACGCAGTGGGCCTTTCCTTTAAGAAAAAAGGGCAAAAATTCTATTTGGCCTGCAGGCTTGCGCCAATTTATTTCCTGGCTGGGAAATCAAATCACTGGTAATACAGCATGCTGAGGGGTAGGGGTAGGCCTAGAGGACGTGGACGCGGCCGAGGACGCGTAGGCCCAAGTGAGGGTGTGGGCACAGGCCGAACTCCTGATCCAGGTGTATCGCAGCCGACTGCTGCGCGATTAGGAGAGAGGCACGTTTCTGGCGTCCCCACATTCATCGCACAATTAATGGGTCCACGCAGGAGACCTTTATTAGAAAATGAGCAGTGTGAGCAGGTCCTGTCGTGGATGGCAGAAAGTGCTTCGAGCAACCTATCATCCACCCACAGTTCTGCGCCGTCCACTGCTGCAAATCCGAATCCTCTGGCTGCTGCTCCTCCTTCCTCCCAGCCTCCTCACTCCACTACAATGACACATGCTCAGGAGCGGGAAGACTCCCAGGAACTGTTCTCGGGCCCCTGCTCAGATTGGGCAGCAGTGGTTCCTCTCCCACCAGAGGAGTTTATCGTCACTGATGCCCAACCATTGGAAAGTTCCCGGGGTCCGGGGGATGAGGCTGGGGACTTCCGGCAACTGTCTCAAGACCTTTCAGTGGGTGAGGAGGACGATGACGATGAGACACAGTTGTCTATCGGTCAGGTAGTAGTAAGGGCAGTAAGTCCGAGGGAGGAGCGCACAGAGGATTCGGAGGAAGAGCAGCAGGACGATGAGGTGACTGACCCCACCTGGTTTGCAACGCCTACTCAGGACAGGTCTTCAGAGGGGGAGGCAAGGGCAGCAGCAGGGCAGGTTGCAAGAGGCAGTGCGGTGTCCAGGGGTAGAGGCAGGGCCAGACTGAATAATCCACCAACTGTTTCCCAAAGCGCACCCTCGCACCATGCCACCCTGCAGAGGCCAAGGTGCTCTAAGGTCTGGCAGTTTTTCACAGAGACGCCTGACGACCGACGAACAGTGGTGTGCAACCTTTGTCGCGCCAAGATCAGCCCGGGAGCCACCACCAACAGCCTCACCACCACCAGCATGCGCAGACATATGATGGCCAAGCACCCCACAAGGTGGGACGAAGGCCGTTCACCGCCTCCGGTTTGCACCGCTGCCTCTCCCCCTGTGCCCCAACCTGCCACTGAGATCCAACCCCCCTCTCAGGACACAGGCACTACCGTCTCCTGGCCTGCACCCACACCCTCACCTCCGCTGTCCTCGGCCCCATCCACCAATGTCTCGCACCGCAGCGTCCAGCCGTCGCTAGCGCAAGTGTTTGAGCGCAAGCGCAAGTACGCCGCCACGCTCCTGCACGCTCAAGCGTTAACCGTCCACATAGCCAAATTTATCAGCCTTGAGATGCTGCCGTATAGGGTTGTGGAAACGGAGTCCTTCAAAAGTATGATGGCGGCGGCGGCCCCGCGCTACTCAGTTCCCAGTCGCCACTACTTTTCCCGATGTGCCATCCCAGCCCTGCACGACCACGTCTCCCGCAACATTGTACGCGCCCTCACCAACGCGGTTACTGCCAAGGTCCACTTAACAACGGACACGTGGACAAGCACAGGCGGGCAGGGCCACTACATCTCCCTGACGGCACATTGGGTGAATTTAGTGGAGGCTGGGACAGAGTCAGAGCCTGGGACCGCTCACGTCCTACCCACCCCCAGAATTGCGGGCCCCAGCTCGGTGGTGGTATCTTCGGCAGTGTATGCTTCCTCCACTAAAGCACCCTCCTCCTCCTCCGCAACCTCTGTCTCGCAATCTAGATGTGTCAGCAGCAGCAGGACGTCGCCAGCAGTCGGTGTCGCGCGGCGTGGCAGCACAGCGGTGGGCAAGCGTCAGCAGGCCGTGCTGAAACTACTCAGCTTAGGAGATAAGAGGCACACGGCCCACGAACTGCTGCGGGGTCTAACAGAGCAGACCGACCGTTGGCTTGCGCCGCTGAGCCTCCAACCGGGCATGGTCGTGTGTGACAACGGGCGTAACCTGGTGGCGGCTCTGCAGCTCGGCAGCCTCACGCACGTGCCATGCCTGGCCCACGTCTTTAATTTGGTGGTTCAGCGCTTTCTGAAAAGCTACCCATGCTTGTCAGACCTGCTCGTAAAGGTGTGCCGTCTCTGCGCACATTTCCGCAAGTCCCACACGGAGGCTGCCACCCTGCGCACCCTGCAACATCGGTTTAATCTGCCAGTGCACCGACTGCTGTGCGACGTGCCCACACGGTGGAACTCTACGCTCCACATGTTGGCCAGGCTCTATGAGCAGCGTAGAGCTATAGTGGAATACCAACTCCAACATGGGCGGCGCAGTGGGAGTCAGCCTCCTCAATTATTTTCAGAAGAGTGGGCCTGGTTGGCAGACATCTGCCAGGTCCTTGGAAAGTTTGAGGAGTCTACCCAGGTGGTGAGCGGCGATGCTGCAATCATTAGCGTCACCATTCCTCTGCTATGCCTCTTGAGAAGTTCCCTGCAAACCATGAAGGCAGATGCTTTGCGTTCGGAAATGGAGGCGGGGGAAGACAGTATGTCGCTGGATAGTCAGAGCACCCTCATGTCTATATCTCAGCGCGTTGAGGAGGAGGAGGAGGAGCATGAGGAGGAGGGGGAAGAGACAGCTTGGCCCACTGCTGACGGTACCCATGCTGCTTGCCTGTCATCCTTTCAGCGTGTATGGCCTGAGGAGGAGGAGGAGGAGGATCCTGAAAGTGATCTTCCTAGTGAAGACAGCCATGTGTTGCGTACAGGTACCCTGGCACACATGGCTGACTTCATGTTAGGATGCCTTTCTCGTGACCCTCGCGTTGCACGCATTCTGGCCACTACGGATTACTGGGTGTACACACTGCTCGACCCACGCTATAAGGAGAACCTTTCCACTCTCATTCCCGAAGAGGAAAGGGGTTCGAGAGTGTTGCTATACCACAGGACCCTGGCGGACAAGCTGATGGTAAAATTCCCATCCGACAGCGCTAGTGGCAGAAGGCGCACTTCCGAGGGCCAGGTAGCAGGGGAGGTGCGGAGATCGAGCAGCATGTACAGCACAGGCAGTGCAACACTCTTTAAGGCCCTGGACAGCTTTATGGTTCCCCAGCAAGACTGTGTCACCGCTCCCCAGTCAAGGCTGAGTCGGCCGGAGCACTGTAAAAGGATGGTGAGGGAGTACGTAGCCGATCGCACGACCGTCCTCCGTGACGCCTCTGCCACCTACAACTACTGGGTGTCGAAGCTGGACACGTGGCCTGAACTCGCGCTGTATGCCCTGGAGGTGCTTGCTTGTCCTGCGGCTAGCGTCTTGTCAGAGAGGGTGTTTAGTGCGGCTGGGGGAATCATCACAGATAAGCGTACCCGCCTGTCAACCGACAGTGCCGACAGGCTAACACTCATCGAGATGAACAAAGCCTGGATTTCCCTAGACTTCTCTTCTCCACCAGCGGACAGCAGCGATACCTAAGCAATAGGTAGGCTGCACCCGCGGATGGAAACATCGTTCGGTATCCCCTTCAAAAACGGGGACCTTTTCGCTTCATCAATCTGTGTATAATATTCCTCCTCCTCCTGCTCCTCCTCCTGAAACCTCACATAATCACGCCGAACGGGCAATTTTTCTTAGGGCCACAAGGCTCACTCATATAATTTTTCTAAACAATTTTTATACGTTTCAATGCTCTTAAAAGCGTTGAAACTTTAACTTGAACCAATTTTTCGTTCAACTGGGCTGCCTCCAGGCCTAGTTACCACTTAAGCCACATTAACCAAAGCGATTAATGGGTTTCACCTGCCATCTTGGTTGGGCATGGCCAATTTTTTCTGAGGTACATTAGTACTGTTGGTACACCAATTTGTTTGGGCCCTCACCTACAGTGTAATCATAGTAATTTCTATGTTCTTCGCCTGCACTCATGGTACAGAAAGGTGTGTGGGGTTGGCCTACACTTTAGCTACATAAATGTAACTGGGGCCTTGTCTATACTGCAGCTACTGAAATGTGAAAGAGACTGTTATCTCCCTAAACTGCTGCAATGGGAATGTTACTGGGGCCTGTCTTGAGTGCTACTATTACTGAAATGGAACTAAGACTGCGCTCCCCCTATACTGCTGCTAGTGATATGTTAGTGGGGCCTGTCCCTAATGCTACCGCTGAAATGTTAATAATTCTGGGCTCTGCCTATACCGCTGCTAATGGTATGTCACTGGGGTGTGGAAACAGAGGCTTCACAAAGACATGATGGCGGCGAGGCCATTTCCCACCAACGCTGTTACTGTTAAGGTGCATATAACCACGGACACGTGTAGAGGACACATAGCGCCTCCAAAACATCCCCCTCCTCCTCCAACAATGAAAACATTCTTGGCAAATACCTTTGCATTGGTCCGTCTGGTGGCAGTCCAAGAATTTCACCTTTAACGACACAACAAGAGAGCACCACCACCATCCCCCCGCCACGGCCCACTTAATCCTGGCCACATTCCGAAAACCAACTACATAAAACCGCGCTACTAGGTCCGCAGTCACCACCACATTACCACCAACGAGGTTACTGTTAAGGTACATATTACCAGTCTGACTGGGGCATGCAGTGTGGGCCGAAGCCCACCTTTATTGTATCTGACGTTAGCTCTGCTGAGTAGGGCACTGCAATGGGATATATTTATGTACCGCCGGTGGCTTCCTGGCACCCACCCATGCTGTGGGTCCACAGGGAGTTGTTACTACATCTGTCCACTTGTAAAGAACCCCAGTCTGACTGGGGCATGCAGTGTGGGCCGAAGCCCACCTGTATTAAGCACGACATTACCTCAGCTGTGATGCGCAATGCAAAGGGATATTTTTATGTACCACCGGTGGGTTCCAGGGAGCCACCCATGCTGTAGGAGCACACGGAGTTTAACCTAGATCTGTCCACTTGTAAAGAACCCCAGTCAGACTGGGGCATGCAGTGTGGGCCGAAGCCCACCTGTATTAAGCACGACATTACCTCAGCTGTGATGTGCAATGCAATGGGATATTTTTATGTACCACCGGTGGGTTCCAGGGAGCCACCCATGCTGTAGGTGCACATGGAGTTTAACCTACATCTGTCCACTTGTAAAGAACCCCAGTCAGACTGGGGCATGCAGTGTGGGCCGAAGCCCACCTGTATTAAGCACGACATTACCTCAGCTGTGATGGGCAATGCAATGGGATATTTTTATGTACCGCCGGTGGCTTCCTGGCACCCACCCATGCTGTGGGTCCACAGGGAGTTGTTACTACATCTGTCCACTTGTAAAGAAACCCAGTCTGACTGGGGCATGCAGTGTGGGCCGAAGCCCACCTGCATTAACCATGACATTACCTCAGCTGTGTTGGGCAATGCAATGGGATATATTTATGTACCGCCGGTGGCTTCCTGGCACCCACCCATGCTGTGGGTCCACAGGGAGTTGTTACTACATCTGTCCACTTGTAAAGAACCCCAGTCTGACTGGGGCATGCAGTGTGGGCCGAAGCCCACCTGCATTAACCACGACATTACCTCAGCTGTGATGGGAAATGCAATGGGATATTTTTATGTACCACCGGTGGGTTCCAGGGAGCCACCCATGCTGTAGGTGCACACGGAGTTTAACCTACATCTGTCCACTTGTAAAGAACCCCAGTCAGACTGGGGCATGCAGTGTGAGCCGAAGCCCACCTGTATTAAGCACGACATTACCTCAGCTGTGATGGGCACTGCAATGGGATACATTTATGTACAGCAGGTGGGTTCCAGGGAGCCACCCATGCTGTGGGTGCACACGGAATTCCCATTGCGGAGTTGTACCTGCCTGTGACTATTTATAAAAAAACGCGGTCTGACTGGGGCGTGCAGACACCTTGACAGAATGAATAGTGTGTGGCACATAGGTTCCCCATTGCTATGCCCACGTGTGCAGCTCCAGATGGAGGTGGCACAGGATTGGATTTCTCATTGCTTCTGTACAGCATTGTGGACTATCGCCTCGCCCCTTTTAGGGGGGGGTCGCTGCCTAGCCATGCCAACCCTCTGCAGTGTGTGCCTGCTTTTCCTCTGGCAGACGCACTTATAAATAGACATGAGGGTGGCGTGGCATGAGGGCAGCTGAAGGCTGGGCAGGGACAATTTGGTGTACGCTGTGGACACTGTCGTGCGGGGGGGGGGGGGGGGTTGGGCAGCATGTAACCCAGGAGAAGTGGCAGCAGAGTGTCATGCAGGCAGTGATTGTGCTTTGTTGGAGGTAGTGTGGTGCTTAGCTAAGGTATGCCATGCTAATGAGGGCTTTTCAGAAGTAAAAGTTGTTGGGAGGGGGGGGGGGGCACTCTTGCCGGTATTGTGGCTTAATAGTGGGACCTGTGAACTTGAGATGCAGCCCAACATGTAGCCCCTCGCCTGCCCTATCCGTTGCTGTGTCGTTCCCATCACTTTCTTGAATTGCCCAGATTTTCACACATGAAAACCTTAGCGAGCATCGGCGAAATACAAAAATGCTCGGGTCGCCCATTGACTTCAATGGGGTTCGTTACTCGAAACGAACCCTCGAGCATCGCAAAAAGTTCGTCTCGAGTAACGAGCACCCGAGCATTTTGGTGCTCGCTCATCTCTACCTGCATAAATTAGCTGGTATCACCTTGTTTGTTTATTGCTTTCCATCTGATAATTCCTGGAATCCTTCATTTTAGTTGGGGTGTGTGATCTCATTTTTACCATTTATGATTTACTTATCCCTCAGTTCTCTCCAGGAGTCACAATTTCAGTCAGTACTTCATGCAAAATGAAAATACTCATACATGAACTATATCACATGGTGGGACACAAACTCCTATAACAATTACTGATGATGATTAGAGGCTTGCATCGCATAGTTAAAATGAAGGAGATTACAGTTCATCCTTTATGATTGCATACAGATTTAGCATTCGTTATCATGACTGGCATATCATGATAACTCAATTTACAGCATTGTGTTGTAGTTATGTTGCATGAAATGTCAAGTTAACATTTGCTTTATCTGTACCTGTGCTCTTTAGCTTATATAAGTGAATATATAGGGTAATGATATCATACCATCCTCCAAGTATGAAGAGTTGGTATAGGCTCTTGCTGGTTATATAATATCATACTGATGCATCATATGAGGGATTACTAGTAGAGATGATCGAGCACGCTCAGATAATGCAGTTACTCGAGTGAGCATCGCTCTTCTCGAGTAACTGCATTCTCATCCGAGCAGGCTGGGGGGGGGGGGGGGCGGGGGTGAGTGCGGGGCGGCAAGGAGAGAGATCTCTCTCACTCTCCCCCACGCTCCCACCTGCTACCCCCTGCCTCTCCCATATTTCCCTACGGAGGCTCTTTTTTATCTCATCTCAAAGCCCAAATTTGCGATTTTTCCCATGGCGAAACCGCGGTCACCAGTGCGAAAGAGCCCCTAGGGACGGAATTAGCTCAGAAGACGCACCCAAATCCACAGCTGCAGAAGTTTTGATGTGGAATTGCAGGCAAATAAATTTTAAGCCATTTTCAGTTCTGCATCAAAATCCAGAGGTAGCCTGTGGATTTTGGTGCAGAATTACCTGCAGTCTGCAGTGTAACCTGTGGGTAAGCTCCCTTAGTCATCATTTATATGGGAGTATGCATATTTGTGCAGCATATTTATACTCCCATTTTTTATATTTTTTGCTTCGTATTTGCTTTGTTGGCAAGGATGGCCAAAAGTCAGAACTTTCCCTGTCCACAGAAAAGACCTATAAAAAGGTCACGTGAGCAGCCAGGCGCAATTTTGTGGTGCTTCTAGTGCTTTCTTGGTTTGTAAGAGAGTTGTTGAGCTTGGAGACATGTCTTCTGACGAAGATTATGTTCTTTTGGATTGGTTGCTGTTTTTTCCAATTTGGAGAGTCCCACCAGATGGGCCAGATGCTGGAGGAGGGACCTATGAGGAGAAGGTTCTGGGTTCACCCTCTGGTGTCGCAGAGTGTGCATAAGGGGCATTTCCATACTCTTTATGCTGACTTGAAGCGCCATCTGTTTACTGCCCTCAGTCGTTTGTTAGTCCAGCTGTTCGATAAGCTTCTGCAGGAGGTGCAATCCAGATTCACATATGCCAACACAAACATGTGTAGATGTATATCTCCTGAAAAAAGGTTCCTGGTCACCCTGAGGTAAGTACATGTTCTGCTCTCTTTTCTAATCTTTTGGTCTTTATAAAGGCCTTCTGCAGTATTATTGTCTAGCATACAGCCCTTTATTTTAATTCCTCACAAACATGTGTTTTAGCAGCTAGTGTTCTGTTTTTCATTAGTGTTGTGCTATTTTTACAATGTTTTTTTTCTTTGGCTTTCTTCAGGTTCCTGGCCACTGAAAATATGTTTGCATCACTGCATTTCGATTTATGGGATCAGGAAGACTAGGGTTGTCCTTTGCTAGCATCTAATGACTTTGGCGATGGTTCGATCCAATAGTCAAGACAGGATGGACATCACCGGGGAATTCCAGCTCGCTACGCAGTTTCCAAACTACATTTGGGCGCTGGATGCCAAACACATTTGTGTTAAGAAGCCACCATACTCACGGTCCCGATATTACAAGTATAAGCAGTACTTCTCAGTAGTGTTATTGGCTCTTCTGATAGGAACTATTGATTTATAATTATGGATAGTGGAGCATATGAAAGTGCTTCAGATGCTCATTATCAGGGCTTCCAAAATGGGTCAGTCAATTTTGCCAATTGATTGTCCCTACCAGAACCACCGAATCTTACTAAGTCTGCCCCATTCGTTATTGTGGCGGATAAAGCCTTGGCTTGACCACCCATGTTCTGCATTCCTGCACTTGCAGTGGATTGGACACCAGTAGCCATGTCTTTAATTACCTTCTAACACGTGCTCGACGTTTTATCGAGTGTGTTTTAGCATTCTCATCAGCATGTGGAGAATTTTCCAGAGCCTGCTTCAGATAGAACCTGAGAATGTGTGTGCAGTAATTAGAGCCTATGTGGTTCTGCACAATTTTTGTTGGGCCAACAATGCGGGTTGGAATACAGAAGAAGCTCAACCTACAAATATCCCTTTGGAAGTTACAAACAACCCCACGCTGCATAGCAGACCAGCATCATCTGGTCTCTACGTCAAGGACATCTTCACAGACTATTTTCCGAGTCCTCAGAAATTGCTTGTTAGGTCTAGAAGATGGAGGCGTCGTCCGGCCTCCTGACTCTGCTTCTTTTTCTTCCAGCACAAACAGAGTTACTGTGTCTGGTTCCTTCACCCAGCTGGTGGTGATTTGCAACCATCCTTCTATTAAACCTCTCCAGACCTTTCTCAGAATGCGTTGGTGGTGTTGTTCATTTCCTTGTATGACTGCATGCGAGCTGCTGCTATCTTGTCTGTATCCAGCTTTCTGTGTGTTTCGGTGCTGGTTTCTTGTTTGCTATCTATTCCCTGTGCCTGTTGTCTCTGTATAGGACTGTCTCCAGACCTTTCCTTACTTTCACTCCTGCACACTTGCTTGACTCTGTACAACTCCCTCTGGCTTCCTATCATCACCAGGTAGGTAAGGAGGACTAGGAGTTAGAGATAAAAGAGGCGGCCTGAACCCCCCGCCCCACCTTCAGGGGTACCTCCAGGAAAGGGACACTTAGCCCTTCTCAGTTCAGCATCAAGTCCATTCTCGCTCCTTGTACCAAGTCCCAGCTTTTGCGCAGCTTCTGTGTCAGAGTCAGCTGTCCATTCTTTCGAGTGGTTTCACTCAGCTGGACGATGCAGTGGACCGACAAACACCTTGTAGCACTGCTTTAAGCAAAATGTTTTTGTTTTTTTTCAAAAGAAACGGTCAGAATCATGTCAGTCCCAAGTTATCTGTAAATATGTGTTCAATAACATAAGAAAGGCACATAACATCTACAAGTTCCTTAAAATCGCTATAAAAGAAGTAACAAAGGAAAGTGAAAAACATAGCCATGCTATGCACGTAAATCAAAGTGTGCATTGCATATGTACTTGCTCGGAATAATAACTTGTTACAGGTCGTTCTGTGATCATCACGAAAGAACGTAATGTAAAAATGAAAAAAATACTCAAATAAATCCTTTTTCTGCTGGGGAGTCCCATTGTCCCAGAGCTCTTCATATACACCCTGGGCCACCTCTTCCCAGCAGATGTCTTTAAAATACCTGTCTTTGTAAGCTTCGCAGCTAGTATCCCACAACATGAGCTTCTGCTACACCAGGCTTATGAGCACCTCGATGTCTACCCCTCTTGTCATGCTGTCTCCTATGTTTTCCTTAGTAAGCTACTTCCTTTTTTTCTCACTGCATTGTTTCCCTCTCAAATAAGTAGCATATATGCATGGGCACTCCTTATTACCTGCATATTTGCACATTTGCATTGACTTCAATAGGTACATCCAGTGCACAAATATAGAACATGCTGCATATTTTTTCACATAACCAATGTGAGTGTGCGTATAATTACGCATGTAATATGCTGCGCAAATCCACTCATCTGAACGAGCCTTAAGCTAAAGAGGCTCTTTAAACCTGCCAGTATTTATAACCTTATTAATGTGGGCTCATGAGACACTCCACCAACAGATAATGTGTCTTTAAGCTGCAGATCAGTAGAACAGCAGATGAGAAATGAAGATGTAATAATAACAATTCAACTCTTTCTCTTCCTTTTCAACCCTACCTGTCTTATACGTACATGTATATTGTAAAAGCCATAGCAAAATACCCAATGTACTTATATAATTACAATACATTTAGATGAAATATCTAGTTAGACA
This sequence comes from Eleutherodactylus coqui, assembly GCF_035609145.1. NCBI lineage: Eukaryota > Metazoa > Chordata > Amphibia > Anura > Eleutherodactylidae > Eleutherodactylus > Eleutherodactylus coqui. Next base: position 308,306,598 of record NC_089837.1, read on the forward strand.
TTTCAAGCATTTAAGGGCTCTTGGAAAATGAGACATATGTCTTCAAAATATACCACCTCCCTTTTCTGCATGTCTCCTTTCCCTGTGTCCTCACCTGAGGTGTCCCATCACAACATAAGGTGTCCATTTCAGCAGTGCCTTCGATGTTTGATCTGCCTGGCAATTAGGAAGTGTTAGGAGCCGTTTCGTCTTCATTATGTCGCAGCTGTTTAGTGCCATCTTGTTGCTTGCCGTTTTGTTTCTTTCTTTGAAGTTACAGGGCCTAGCTGTGTTTGCAGGAAATTACAGCAATTTACAGAAATAATGCACTCTCCTTTATGTAGGGCCTGTTTTCAGTCTATTCAGCCTTATTTTTCTGTAGCTGGAGTGCTAGTAATTGCAAGAGCAAGATGAGAGATTATTAACCGATTCTTTGCTGAAAAGACATTGTAAAGTGTTCAGTGCAATGGTACTCGCTGCAATCAGTCATTGTGTTGCAAAGCCACACCACGTTGCACCTAAAGTTACTCAGTTCAGCAGCACACGAAACTAGAATTACAGCAATTACTAGAGTTCATAATGAATTAATTTACTTGTCAGATTTTATATATCATAATACAGTAAATGCATGCTGACAAATAAACTTTCAATCATTAAGACTAAGACTAGCCACAAATCACTTTCACCTTTATGTTCGGAGTATATGTATAACATGCTCATATACCATCATTAACCGAATGTTCCTTTGGCATACTGTGAGTCTGGTTGGTATGTGTTGATATAGCATTTTCTTAACTGTATTGAAAAACTCAAAATCACTGAAAGGGAAAATATAAACAGACAAAAAAAAAATCACAGAAAGCAGCCATATACTTACTGATACACTGGTACAAGAGAGCAGGTAAAAACACCCCATCCCCTCAACATGCAGGCAGCCACACAGCAGTTTCTACCTGTCCTCTTGTATCACTATATTAGTAAGTATATGATCGCTTTCTGTGATTTTATTTTTGGGTCTTTTTATATTTTCCATTTCTGCGATTTTGATTGATGTTAGTGTAGGAAGCGAGGACCCTTGCGGCGGGCTTATGACCTTGTGTATTTTGGCCAAATTATTAACCAATACCATGTATTTATCTGTATAGATCAGTAACATACAGTGTGGCTTTGAACATTGGGGGAGCCCAGGGTGCCAGTGTGGTTTGCCTATAAGGTGTGGGGCAGGTGCTGGATTGAAATATGGTGTCATTGATACGTACCATGTGACCTGACATCCTGTATATTCTTTTTTCGTGCAAGAATAGAACTAAGCAGCTGCCCCCACAATATAAGGAAGGTAGGTGTTCATCAGTAACTTGCACCTGTGCAATTGTTCCTCCATTTAGCAGTTTCTCTGTCTGCATATTGAGGAATGTGGTGTTTTTCCCTGCCCACCTGTATTATATTAGTAAGTATATGGTCGCTTTCTATTAAAGAAAGCTCTGATTTAATGCACAGTTGCCTGAAGCATACATAATGGCCAAATGTGATATGAACCTAGTATATAATACCTACAGTCAGTAGTGGATTAACGGGACCAAAGACCTGGCACTGTTAAATGCTGATTTTGATGTAGATCTGCAGCAGAATTCATTATTTTAATTTAAAGGGCGAATTCTACTGCAGATCGGCAACAAAATATGTATGAAAAATGCAGATTTATATGCAGTTTTTGGTGCAGAACTGTATGTGAATGTTCCCTAAGGGTATGCTCACATTGTGGATTGTGCTGCGGAATTTTCTGCGCTGAATCTGCCAGGAGAAGTGCAGCAGAAATCCGTGGCTACTCTACCATGAATACTCATGCGGATTTAGCACTGTGAATAGGCTAAAAATAAACCACACACACAGTATCACTGTAATCATCATGAACGTATAATTACCTCCATACTGTCACTCAGCAAAACTCACTATGTCCAGGCCAACATTACCTGTAGTACCACTATATAAAGGCTATATAATACTGTCGTGGAACCCTCCTTTGCGGAACCACGGCTTACTCAATTTGGAATGTTTACACCCTTCCATATTAATTCTGAATTGATAATGCGCATAAGAAGTTCTCACACTGACACAAGGTTCAGCATGTATAGCTTCCTCAATTCTCCTTTAATGTTGGGCGTGTAGCCTCTTTTAAAGAGTTTAACATATCCGCCCATCTGGGCAGGTCAAAGATTACATAGATACAACGTATTGTTTAATTATTGGATAAGCATCTTGCAATTCTTCCATCCTCCGGTCATCTGTGATTGGCCATCAGGTGGTGGATGAAATGAGTGGGTTGTCTTGGAGCCACGTGTGGTTCCTTCGATATGATTGGATGTTACATCATGAACTATAAATTGCACAAACCTCGCATGTTATTTGCATACGTTTCCAGTAAAATTGCTTGGGTAATTATTGCGGTAGCTGTTTCAGACTGCGGTTGTCCATGTCTGAGTTATACTGTCTTCCAAAGTTGCAAAACAGATGGAAAATGTGACGTGTTTATACTATATATTATCTTGTCAGCGTTTTGAGTACAGAAGTTTCATGTTGGCTTCCCCATGTCAGCAGAGTTATAAAACAGATATTTTCATATGAGCGGAAGTACCTATTGCATAACTGTAAGAACATTATATTTGTAGCAAGACAGAAAGCAAATATGTATACAGAATGTTAAATTGACAACTGTCTACTGCCAAGGCCCACCAATCCATATAGATATATACTGGGCTTCCACCACAGACCCCCCTTGAAACTATCTGTTTCACTAAACTCGCCCTGCTCCGTCCCACCCCCACCGCTGACCCTAGACTCGCATTGTGTTGTACACTGGAGCTATTGCTGTCATGGGGGTATAGGATGGTTCGACATCATCGTATTCTGGATCCATGATGACGACGTTTGCGCTGATAGTGGGCTTTTTGTTGGACATCGTAGTGGGACAGGTGGACCAGGCAGTCATCAGGGTCGGAATACACTGTATGCAACAACAAACAGAAATTAGGATGACTATAAAGGTGACAAATATAATCAGGTTAGGAGAGGTGCGACTTTCACTATTTCAGGTAAACACTGCATAACTTGTATAGAACCCCGCCTTCTTGACGTTACCTCGATTCATCAACAAGAGTGCAAAGTCAGGACTATCTAATAACTGATCAACATGACTGAATCTTTGTCTTATTAGTAAGTGCATTATCATATATATTAGTCTGGAAGGAAAGAGCTACAAGGTGATTATTCCCACTTCCCTTTTCCAGAGGCGGCAAGGTAACAGGACCAGGGGCGTTGTAACACCGGTATGTTGCGTGGACATAAGCAGAGTGCACTGCAGATAAAATAAAGCAAAATCTTAGCGAAAACCTATCACAGTGTTCTAAATACACAATGTTTCAAAACTTATTTTATATATTTTGCTGTTAGGTACCTTACTGAGGAAAACAGACTAAGGTTAGCTCTTTTTAGTTAGTGCGGTCAGCTTCTTAATGGCAACTGCGTCTTTACTCGCGGGTCACGTGTTGTCTGGAATGTAGGTACAAGTCAACCCTATCATCTTACAGACACTCCCTTTTTTTGGCTAAAATCGTACCTAGTGCCATTCTATTTTGAAAAGTCATAGTCGAGGTAGGTCCTATTGGTCGACTAGTCCCTATAAGGCGTTTCTAGTATAATTTATAAACTACTGCTAATTATAATAAACATAATTAATCCAGTCAACATTTTATTTACCATAATAATCAGGAAAATTTAAAAAAAAACTCGTCAGGTACCCCCCTTGGCTGTCCTATGACGTCAATGTACACGTGTAGGTCAAAACTATCACCAGGAGCCTCTCTTCTCACTCTAATGTGCTGTTACAATACTAGTAGTATGCACAGGTACGCACGGATTGGGACTCCCTGATCTTCACCCACACCAATGTCCCTCCTGGAGATAGTCCTGATGGTGAACACGTCCAGGCCGCCTACCCTGACCCTACACTACCTAGTGACAAGACTGGAAGGAGCCGTCGTACCTATGCAGAAACAAGGGTAGACCAACATGACAGCAGAGTTGGATCAAGATAGAGTAACTATGGGGGGTAACCTCATTATCTTTAATGCTGTCTGACAGGATGTGGGGGAGCATAAGGGCTTTACTAAGGCACACTCCCCTGTCCAATTACTTTCTAGACATGATGTCACATTATTTTACCTGTGGCGTGTGTGCCTTCGTTTACCTCATTCACTTCCGGTACCCTGTATCTGCAGATTACCTCATTCATGAGCTTCTGTGTGGTTATCTGCTCATTTACCTTAGTATCAGGGTGGGCCTCCAACCTGAAAAAGACTCGAGCAACATCAAGCACATATTCATACTCCCCAACAGGTGTGAGCTGAATGTGGTCAAATTGGCAATCCCTGAAATGGGTAGAGTGGTCAAGGCAAGTGTTATATGGCCACCTTACTTCTGTCCGGACTCGCATATGGCAAAGATCATGCTAACTGGACAAATGATGCAGCAGCTACAGAGAACCTAGGTGTCACCCATTCTTGTTCAGTGTCGACGTCATCGCTGCTTTTAATTCTGTGTACCAGTTGGGCCATCGTGGGGGACAGGGACCTCTGTAGGCAAATTCTGTTGATTGTTCGCCATACGCCGTCCTGTTCTGTCGCTCCCGTCTTTTAGCCCATCTGCTTTCTTTCCTCGTTGACTTGTAACTGTAAAGTCCTTGACATATCAAAGTCCAAAGTCTTTATCAAAGTCCAAAGTTTTTATCAAAGTCCAAAGTTTTTATCAAAGTCCAAAGTTTTTATCAAAGTCCAAAGTTTTTATCAAAGTCCAAAGTCTTTATCAAATTCCAAAGTCTTTGTCACTGACTCATGCTGTCAGTATCTATTCTTCTTTCTTCCATGGCTTGAGGGCCGCTGCCTTTGCTGTGTTGTCGGCGAGGGTGTCACCTCTCGCTTCTCCATTGTAGAAATCGGTGTGAATTCTCCATTGCCAGGTAGTAGTAGTAGGGTTTCCATGAGACTCTGCACCGCTGCACCATTCTTAATTGGCTGTCCTACTGAGATAACAAGCTGTCTGGCCTTCCATATTGGGCCGTAATCATGAGCCATGCCAAATGCATTCCAGGAGTCAGTGTAAAGAGTTGCTGTCTTACCTTCTACCACTCCAAACGCCTCAGTGAGGGCCTCCGGTTCCGCTTCTTGCCCTGAGACATGCGGAGGCAGAGCTTCTGCGTTTAGGACATCTTGTTGTGTGACCTCTGCATATCTGGTTCGGAGTCATCAATCATTACCCTGATACCATCTACAAAGAAAACTCAAAATATGCATCATTAACAGTGTGTACATCACTACAATAATGTCAGAATCTTGTTGCACAAAATTTTAAACAATTTTAAAAAATAGCTGATCTGCCATACTCAGATCACCTATGCCTCACCTCCCCCGTTTGAACCGGAATACCTGATTAAAAGAAGAGTAGCCGAGTTCAAGGTATTACAACATTGGGAAGCAATATTGGGGGAGGCATGGAAAGAGCACATTGTAGCCGGATCTGAGTATGGGGTGTGGACCACTAGGGGGTAGTCCAATACCAACTTAGAAGATTTGTCAGCCATTGCCTGTACTGCTGCCACCGCACAAACAGATGAGGGAGCTCCTCGAGTCACTGGATCCACCCTCCCAGAGTAGTATGTCAGTGGCCGTGGTTGTCCTCCGTGCTTTTGTGTCAATACTGTCATATGGGCGGCAGTATGAAACAAGGCCCAGAAAGGTGCAGAATTTGGCAACGAGTGTATGTACAGGTATGGCCTGCAGAACTTGGTTAGTCTTTGGAGGCCTCCAGGCCTTACAGCCTTCTGCAAGAGAAATTAACAGTGAAATTGTGGCCGGTTGGCAGTTTTTCCAAAGCATCAGCACATAGCACCTAACATGCGTGGCTGACCCTTCACCCTTTTTTTTTTTTTTTTTTTTTTTTTAAACTAGGGGGATACTGTTTGACCCAGGGGTGTGTATCTGGGTCTCGTATATATTATCATGGTGGATACATTCAATTTCCCTACGTCTGTCTTGTAGGTGGCCCATAATTTGTCAGGAACCGTGGAAAGCTGAGTTTGAGACAGGAGAAAAAAACAAAACTTTTTCTTCCTGGCTAGCTATGATTCTTACCACTCTCCCTTATACAAGGGATGCATCATCTAGCTCCACCCCTCTGAGTGTGGCTAATCACTTACTTCCTTATTTCCTCATTCAATGTTAGCAGTCCTCAGACACACATCGCAACTCAATAAAGATAAAGTCTTATGCACCACACAATTTACATTTTACAAATTACGGGTCAATCTGCCCCGTTCCTCCTGTGGATACCTGGCCTTATCGTTACCTGCTTGTTTCCTATTCCTTGGCTTCTCTGCAGTTTCTCTTACTCCCTGTAGTTTATTTATTTATTTTATATTGTCTGCGAATGAACTTTGCTGGTGCTGGGACGTTGTCAGGGCTAGTAACTTCCTCTTTTCAGAATCTCTCGCTCCCGTGACAGCCCAGCGACAGGATTACAAGGGAGAACGTGGCTAATTTTTACTTTTACAACAGTTTTTGTCCCAGACTTCCGGCGACCGGGCAGATGCAGTCTTAGATGCCGGGCATCTCCATCTGATTGGTAATGTACTGCAATTCTCCCTATTTACTAAACTGTTATATTGAACGCTGGTGTCTTTGGCATGTGCTGATACAGACGCCATTTCAGCCCACCTTCTCTTCCTCTTTCTGACACTCAGGGAAATTCTAACGTCTAATGCATAAATCTTATGTTGTAACCTTACGGTCACAGCGGTGACCACCTAACATTGTAGGTGGTTACAATTGAATTGGGGACTGCTAACATGTACGCTGTTGGGGACTTGGCAAACATAGATGTATTTTCTTGTGGGCATGGTGGGCTACGCAGTCTGTTACAGTTTGTATTTTTAAGAGCCCCCTCAGGATGTGAGTGGCATATAACTTTTTACATTTGTATGACGGATGTATAACAAGGATTAGATTACACAACAAGACATCCGTAGTAGTTATTTGTTACAGCACATGAATTTGCTTCGCTTCTATTAAGAGTTCCACTTCCTCTTTTTAAATGAAGTTAGCAGCTTTTTTTTTTCTTTCCCCCTAAACAATTATACTTTCACTTACAGGCACAAGCCTATACTTCTATGCTATTATTAACGTTTAACAATTCAAAGGCAACACAGTTTAGTAGTCTGCCTCTAACCTATGAAGTCCAAACCCACAGCGCGCCGCTGTGTATGGTGCATTATCTTGGCTATAACCCAGCCAATGCGTTCTCACTGCCGACAATCCCTTCTTACAGTTGAGCAGGACTGATACTAATTCTATATAACAGACAAACAGACTATTTCTATATAACAACTCAGCAGGATTCGCTCTACACAACAGACAAGCACACTAACTTTATATAGGTAGGACACACAGAAAGATTGCTTGATTAATCAATGATAACTTGACTCTCCACCCCTTCCACACTTTTCTGGAGGGTGTAAGAATTGACCTCGGTACAATGTTTGTTGCCTTTCAATTTCAATCATGGCTGCCAGATTTATGATTATAGAAGTCTCCTCAGACGCCAGACACAATATGCCCCGCCCTAGAGTCTCTAGCATTTCTGTCGCTACACAGTTTATTAATCTACCCTCAGACGGAGGGATCTACTCGTGGACATTTAAACGATAAACAAATATTTGTGGACCACCATCCTCAAACAGTGGACCGTAACCACAGCGGTGGGCGGGGTAGGGATTATTCTGACTACAGATCTCCAATCCGAGGGTACTTATCGTCAATAACAATCCTTTTTGGCAATTTGGGCAAGACATGGGTGGTATACCCACACAATTAGACAAACAAATAGACAGAGTACCGGTACGGCTGGTTTTAGTCTTACTGCCCCTCGGGATCCGGTCTGTCAGTTCCCTTTCTTCGGAAGCCTTTTACCAGACTTTACCGAAGTAGCGATACCTGCCCAGACGTTTGACGGATTCCTGACCCTTAGGCTTTGTAACCAAACCGGACCAGAGCAGGAACACCTCAGCCAAACTACCCTCACAGGTCCCTTACTCTTAGGTTTTGTAACCAAACCTGACCCGAGTAATCGGGACACGTGCGCAGGGTCAACCCCCCCCTTAAGGCAGCTACTGACCTCGCCACTCGACCAGTACTCTCAAAACAACAGGCATGTAAACATTCCTTTTTATCATATGACAGGTTCTTATTGAGTGATCGAGACTTATAAAAATACCTGTCGAGCGGGTCCAAACCGATCGGCCTTGCATGGTCCACAGGCAAGCCTGAACTTAGCCACACAGGTATAGATAATTAATTTATCTTACCGTGTTCTGATGATTCTGTTGGGCCCACTAAGTCCAAGGTTGCCTATGTCCGTGTTTTCTGTCCGAGATGTTTGGAACCTATCGATCACTCCCCGTACGGGCCACCAGCTGTCGTGGAACCCTCCTATGCGGAACCACGGCTTACTCAATTTGGAATGTTTACACCCTTCCATATTAATTCTGAATTGATAATGCGCATAAGAAGTTCTCACACTGACACAAGGTTCAGCATGTATAGCTTCCTCAATTCTCCTTTAATGTTGGGCGTGTAGCCTCTTTTAAAGAGTTTAACATATCCGCCCATCTGGGCAGGTCAAAGATTACATAGATACAACGTATTGTTTAATTATTGGATAAGCATCTTGCAATTCTTCCATCCTCCGGTCATCTGTGATTGGCCATCAGGTGGTGGATGAAATGAGTGGGTTGTCTTGGAGCCACGTGTGGTTCCTTCGATATGATTGGATGTTACATCATGAACTATAAATTGCACAAACCTCCCATGTTATTTGCATACGTTTCCAGTAAAATTGCTTGGGTAATTATTGCGGTAGCTGTTTCAGACTGCGGTTGTCCATGTCTGAGTTATACTGTCTTCCAAAGTTGCAAAACAGATGGAAAATGTGACGTGTTTATACTATATATTATCTTGTCAGCGTTTTGAGTACAGAAGTTTCATGTTGGCTTCCCCATGTCAGCAGAGTTATAAAACAGATATTTTCATATGAGCGGAAGTACCTATTGCATAACTGTAAGAACATTATATTTGTAGCAAGACAGAAAGCAAATATGTATACAGAATGTTAAATTGACAACTGTCTACTGCCAAGGCCCACCAATCCATATAGATATATACTGGGCTTCCACCACAATACGGCTAACTAAAATCCCCAGACTGTGACCTCATAATACAAGCATAGTGTTACTTAAAAAAAAACACTATACAAGGACCATTATTACCCCCCCCCCCCCCCCCATCCTTCCCCAGTGACCATATAGCAGTATATATTAGATCTACACAAGCACTTTACAAACTATATAAATGATTACAGTACCATTATACCCAGTGATAAAGGCTCCTGCTCAGGGATAATTTCCCATATAGGCTCCAATTCAGTCTTAATGCCCCATATAGGCCCTTATTTGTAATAATGCCCTATATAGCCCTCCACTTAGTAATAAATCCATATAGGTCCACACCATATAACAAGTGGTTTCTCCAAATAGTTCAGTTTCCAAATTATTCAACACCTTCATGAGAAGTGTCTTTAGTAGTTATTAAAGCACCCTTTTGCTGTTATGACCTGCTGCAAATCTGATGCACAGACAGACACCAGCTACTGACAAGGTTCCTGGGGAATCTTAGCCCATTCCTCATGGACAGTGTCCTCCAGTTCACTAATATTCTTGGGTTTGTGTATTGCAACTGCCTTCTTCAAATCCCACAAAAGTATTCTATGAGGTTCAAGTCAGGTGACTGTGATGGTCACTCCAGAATCTTCCTGGACGTTTTCTGAAACCAAGCCTTGCTGGACTTTGAGGTATGCTTTGGATCATTCTCCTGTTGGAAGGTCCAATGACGCCCAAGCTTCAACTTCCTCACAGAAGGCATGACGTTTTGTCTTAGGATTTACTGATATTTGATTGAATCCATCTTGCTCTCTATAGGCTACAGGTTTCCAATGCCAGAGGAAGCAAAGCAGCCACAGAGCATCATTGAGCCACTGGCATGCTTCACTTTAGGCAGGATGTGTTTTTTCAGAATATGCTTAATTCTTCTTTCTCCAGACATACTGCTGATCTATAGGTCTGAAAAGTTCCAGTTTTGTTCCATTGCTTCACAGAACAGATTCACAAAACTGCTGTGGCTTATTTATATGTTTTTGAGCATATTTTAAGTTAAATTTCTTGTGCTTTTGGATCAGTAGAGGAGTATGTCTTGGAATTTGGGTATGAAGGTGTTCAGTGTTCAGTATGTGCCTTGCTGTGCAAACAGAAACCTCAGTGCCTTCTGCCACTAAATCTTGCTGCAGTCTTTCACAGATACTATAGAGTTGCTGACCACCTGACCCCTCAGGAATCTGGTGACAGACAGTGATTGCTTCCTCCCATGGCCAGATAGTGCAGTCAGTGTTCTTTTAACTTTTAATTTGCAAACTATGCTACTAACTGCATCACTTGGAACATTCAATGCCTTTTGCTAGCTTTTTGTATACTTTTTCCTGTTTGTGCAGGAACTTTTTATTTTTTATTTTTAAATAATTGTCCCTTTCCTGTATTGACTCTGCTCTCTGGTCCCCGTGTCCGTCCGGCAGGTTATACAGGTCATGGTAGTATTTACGGAAGCCGTTTGTTATTTTTGTGTTTGTGTGGACCATCCCCTCTTTAGGTGTATTAATGGCAAAGATGTATGTCTGTGGTGACTACGGGTTCAGGGCTCTGGCTAACTCCCTGACGCATTTATTCCCAAATTCGAAAAATCTGCTCCTAGCTTTGTCTCTCCAGCAGAGTGAGGCCTGATCTAACAGTTGTAGAATTTGATTTTGAATTGTGGAAATTTCTGCTGCCCTAGTATTTGATAGGGTCGCTTTGTTTGTGTTCTCGAGTTGGGTTAGTTGGCAGATGAGGCCTTTGAGCAAGTTAGCCCTTTCCTTTTTTAATTGTGCCCCATGAGAAATAAAAATCCAGTGGAGAACGCATTTGAGGGCTTCCTATTTCATAGGGTCTAAGGTACTGTCGGATGCGTGGTCTGTATTGAAATTCTCGGCAGCCTGTTGAATCGCCTGTATGCAGGCTGTGTCGTTCAGTAGGTTGTCGTTTAGTCGCCAGCTGGTGTTAATTCTATCTTGTGAGGTTCCTGTAATTGACCCCCAGACCGGAGCGTGGTCAGACCATATGAAGAAGCCTATGGAACTTAGGGGCTCCCGGTCTAGACATTTGTGTGAGACAAAACAATAATCTAGCCGCTGATAACTGTTGTGAGGTGGGGAAAAAAGCTATAGTCTCTCACCTCAGGGTGTAGTGTCCTCCAGAGGTCAATCAGTCTAAGACTAGCGAGTTCTTTGTGTAATCTACAGAGTCATGTGCGTGTAATTCCAAACTTACCCCCAGAGGAGTCAAGCGCAGGTTCTGGGCTGAAGTCGCCGCCCAGCAAAATGTTGGAAACGTCTGCGAAGGTATTCAGGGCCCCCAGCATCCGGATCCAGAAGCGAACCTGTGCCTGATTTGGAAAATATACTTTAGCAACGGTTATAATTTCAAAAAGAGATATCACCCTTCTTCGTCCAGTGATGAGGAGATAAACTTGTGCTGGAGTTGTTTGTGTATAGCTATTGACGTGCCACCCACTTTTTTAGTGGAGTGTGGGCTATGATACCATGTGGTATAGTTGCGGTTTTTACAGTTTGGGATTTTATTTGTTTGGAAATGCGTTTCCTGTATAAATGCGATCATAATTCTATGCCTGTGTAGGTGATCCATGATCTGCCCCCTCTTGGCAGGTTTGTTCAACCTCCTCACATTGTAAGTACCAAACGTAATATTAGCCATTGTCTGGTCTTAGTTGGTGGAATTGCATCAGGATTGGGACCGGGAGGAGACAGGGTAGGAGGGGGGGGGGACAGAAAGAGAAGAAAGAAGAAAAGATGGTTTACATAAGAAAAAAAGCCTTCACAGCATATAACAGCCGTGAGTGCTATCATGGTGAAAACATAGCGAATCGCTATAGTCGCAATGTACGTGACAGTTCACCTCAGATGGAGAGTGGTAGGGTGCCAGACAAAACGTGACCGGGCCCCGCCACCCCTCCCCCCGAGGTGAGTGTTGATGATATGAGGTGTCATATTAGGACCTTGAATATAACCTCCAGGTGGCGGTAAATCATAACAATTAGCTGAACTTGAATTGTTAACCAAAAAGTATCATGAACGGCAGTGACAAAATCAATGATCAATAAGGGAGGGCAGTACAGCGTGAATGGTTAGGTCGGCCCAAACGATCCCCTGTTGGTGTGGGGACGGAGGCTGAGTCAGCCAAACCAAGGCGCATCCTTCGGAAAACGGGAAGGGCGTGACCTCCAGTGCCCTCCAAGCTCCCCCAGGGTGGTCCCAAAACGAGTCCTGGATGTAGGGCATCAATCAGTGCAGGGGGAGAGTCATCAGGTATCTGTGTCCGGACCCCTACTGCATTCGCGGCGCTGCTTGGGTTGCATGGTCTGCCAGAGCTCGTGGGATGTGGGTGCAATCAAAGCTGGTGCAGTTGGCCAGTCAGAAAGCGAGACCATTGGGAGTTGGAAAGTCCCAAGGAATTTAGGCAAGTCGCCTAAGGTGCGGAGTTTGGCCATTTTACCGTCCTTTTTTAGCAATCAAAATAAAAGGATAACCCCAACAGTAGGGTATTTCATTTTCCTTGAGTGCTGTTAGCAGAGGCTTTAGGGCTCCCCTGAGGCGTAGTGTGTGGCGCGTCAGATCCTGTAGTAGTATTAGGGGTTTGCCTTTGTATGAAAGATCCCCCTTTCCTCTGGCAGAGCGCAGAATGGATTCCTTGTCCCTGAAAAAGTGGATCCTGCAAATTATGTCTCTGGGTCAGTTTGGGTCAGCCATTCTTGGTCCTAGTGCTCTGTGGATTCTGTCAGTTATAACTGGATCTTCTGGTGTACGGTCTAATAGTTGTAGAAAAAAGGCTTGAGCCCATGACTCGAGTTGGTGACCCTCAATGTCCTCTGTCAACCTGCGGATGCGGAGGTTACTCCTCCTATTTCTATTTTCAAGGTCGTTTAGTGAATGGTGAGGTTGGCAATTTGATCTGTTTGGAATTGGATAGCCTGTCTGTGTGACTCTAAAATGGCCGCCGTTACCTCTTGTGCTTCCCCCACCTGGAGCAGCCTATGGCCCATTTGCTGTATATCAGTATGGATTCACTCTAGAGCCTGTCTGTTTGACACTTCAAATCTTATGAATAACACATCAAGCTCATTCTTAGTGGGGATTGACACTATGCAAGCTTTCTAATTATCCTTATCAGAAATGGGTGTTGCACCTGCATTTGCATTATAATCGGGGCTGCTGGCTGTGGTTTGTGCTGGAGACAATGACCACCCCAGAGGGTCATTATTTCCTTTACAATTAGGTGGAGTGTGTAAAATAGCAGGCTTTGCCTCAGTTGGGATGGTCTCCTGCTCTGAGGGTGAGTTAGTGAGAGTTTTACTCACAGTTCTGTTGTCCGATCTGCTGCCCTTTGCAGGTCCTTCGTGGGACCCAGGATCTGTGTCCTCCTGACTTGGGAAGCCCGTGGGTGAGGGATCTGCTACAGCCTCTCCCTGTGCAGCTGTAGTCGGCGGGGGTTGGTGTAGCTGCTTTGTCGGCATGCCCGGCGCCGCTCCGGCCAGAGAAGGAAGGGACCCACGTAGTTTCGTGGGAGCCGGCGCCATCTTAGGTCTCCTCCCGCTGCCCGAACTCGGAGCGCCGAGAAACCGCTCCAGAGCTCCTTTCCTGCTGCTCGGCATGGTTGTGCTGGTGCCTGGGGTGATCTTCTTACCCATTCCGACTAGGATGGGTGGATTGCGCCGTCCTTTGGAGGTTTGCTGCCCAAGGAAAGGTAGGTGAAGCGGGATCCCGTCTTTAGTGCGTCCTACCCGGACATCCGCAGGCTACGCCCCCGTGCAGGAACTTTTTGGACCACTGTCCTACATGCAATCAAATGTCACGGTCAATAAAAACCTAGCAAGTCCTAGTATTTGAATTTTACATCAACCATACCTGATGTAACGAATGAAGCCATTGATTAATTGCATCAGATGTGCTTAAGATAACATTTAATTTGCAAATGTTTGCTCTTGTGATGGTTCCTATTCAGAGGGTTGAATACTTGTGAGACTGCAGGTGCCATTAATAGTGGCATTCTGTTTTAAATTTGGAGAAATCACTTGTTATATTAGTTGTGTTGAGCTATTAAAATTGTTCTTGTTCGAATACAAAAAAACTAACTGCTGAAAGTTATTTGACAAATAAGCTCAATTTGCAATGGGAGTTGAAAAACTTTCATTGGAACTGTATGTTGTTTATCCAATATTTATTTAGGATGTGGAATCGTTAAAGCTTGATCAGAAACTCAGACCCTGACTCTATTTACTACAGTAGTATTACTAAACCCATGAGAAGTTGCCTAGCTGAAATTGTGAATTAATCATGAGTTGCTTATATTGATACATTAGCAAACTACATACATATAAATTCCCTAGTTTGGTGTTATCTATAGTGCAGAGGGATTAGTTGTTAGTATGGGACAAATTTCATGAAAATCATCAATAACCGGGATGGCTGATTTCAACTCCCGTTAAAGTCGATGGGAGTAAAAATCAGGTCCTCTAATTAGCCATCCAGAAGGTTCCCAGTTCAACCCAAACTCCCCACTTTGCATGCGAATATAGCAACACATTTGGGAAACAGTGTGCTCCTCCAAAGGAAATGGTCAAAATAGTGTACAGTGGTGTACGGGTCAATCGTAGCACAGGGGTGTCACTGAAAGCAGTGACATAAATTCAGCAAGGAAAATTTTTTTGCAGGTGAAAACCACACTTAAGCATGGGCTAATTATTCAGTAACATCAAGCATGACATGTAAATTATAACCATGTATGCATACACCGTTCGGGGTGTTCTGGGTTTCGGGTCTCAATGTGTCTAGATTAGAGATGAGCGAGCGTACTCGCTAAGGCAAATTACTCGAGCGAGTATTGCCATTTTCGAGTACATGCCCGCTCGTGCCAAAAGATTCGGGGGGCGGCGGGGAGGAACGGGGAAGAGATCTCTCTCTCCCCCACGCTCCCCCATGCTCACTTCCACAACTCACCACTCACCCCCGCGCGGCCCTCGAATCTTTTGGCTTGCTCATCTCTAGTCTAGATGCATTTCATTTAGCTGGCCAGCCCAATTTCAAACATATAACTCATCGGGATAGGGCCTTTGCACGACTAATAACCCTTATTAAAAGATTCTGCATTAATCAGGCTTTCAATGACATGGAGTCTGCGGGAACTACCCAAGGTGTTAAGCCTCACTGGCAGGGGGGTCAGTTAAAATTTACCTGTCACTGCCTTAACTTGATTGCCATGATGAACAAAAAACTTCTTGAGGAAGAATGCATATCAGAGGCCTCTTAGATTGAGGGAGGAAGGGGAGATTTGAACATTGAATTCATTTTTCCCTGTATCCTGAGCAGCAAGTTGCTATGGATAGGTGGGGGACACTTTATCAATATCTCTATCTCACACTCTCCATTGCTAGAATTAAATTTGCAATTTTGGCTTTGTAGTGGGGATCAAAGAGGGTGGTTACCCAGTAATGATCCTATGTTTTGATGTAAGCTATGTAACTTTCCTTCTGTAAGCATTGCAGCGTAAAAGCACTAATATGCCTTAAAATCCTAAAGGGTGATGGTCTGCATTCCTTGGTGTCAGGCATGAGAGTACCCTTCGACTGGTCTTGCCATCCACTTAGAATAACTGAGGTTAGTGATGTATGGAAGGAACATTGCATAGCTTTCACCCTTGCATAGCCCTCACCTTTGCATATGGGTCTTATTCCCCTCCTCTTCTTGCTTCTCTATACTCCTCCCATAGGTGGAAATCTGTGATGGAAAATACACTCCCCTTTCTTGCATAAAAGTCACCAGACGGTTGGTAGATTGGTGTGTCTTCCTCCTCCTCCTGTGGCAGCAATATTTTGTTGTCCCTGAGGTGCTTAAGTGTGCATTCCAGCAGGCAAACAATCGTGCATAATCACAACTGACCATTTTGATCATTTCCTCAAAGCTGGCTGAAACAGAATACACATTTTTGATCTGCAGCCACTCCACAGGCATCAAGTGACTGACCTCCATACAGGGTCTGCTATGGCATACGCTATCTAGTACTCTGCAATCGTCCTGTGTTTGGTAATCTGAACTGTCATTGCACCAATGCCAGACAAGAGGCTGCTGGGTGTGAAAGCTGAAAATGTGAGCACAGTTTATTGGACTTTTGCAGCACTGGATTTTAAATCTGGATAATTATTTAGGAAGTCCTGTACTACCGGGTCCATCACCTGGGCAAGGTATGTGTGAAAATGCTGAGACAATGGGCTGTCCAGGGCTGACCTGGTACTCTTGTGAGGGTATATGTATATATTGCCATATGTTTTTTATGCTTTATACCTATATGCAAGTTCTATTCAATTCCAAATAAGAAAAAACTTAATCTGTCGCCTTAACATCAGATATTCCAAGGCTTTGCAAGGCTGAGAGAGATGTTTCTAGAAATTCAGAGATGATACCGAACCAGACACGAAGGCCGCGTGTACTTGGCTGTTTTCCCGGAGGCGCCAGTATCAAGATAATGACTGATATATGATTTTTAGTGTCTCAGGCCGGAAATCCGGACTTCCCATATATGGAGAATGCATGCTTGGCCGCTTTCTTAGAATTGAGTGGGTGATTCTTTGCACTGGAGTTAATTGAATACGTGATTTTCTGTACATAAGCCAGAGGCGCCATATCAAGATAACGGCTGTTTTCACTGTCTCAGGCCGGAAATCCGGACTTCCCATATATGGTTATAAGCCCATCACCCATTCCTGGTGATGAGACAAAGGGTATAAGATCTCATGTAATCTGTAATAAAGCAGAGCCATGTCCCGTGTGAGAAACTATACCAGACCTCCGTGTGGTGTCTCTTCTTACCGCCGGCAACGGGGCAAGTGGGGTGGGCCTGATTGGTGCTGTACTTAGAATTTTACCCTGACAAATGGCGCAACCAACTGTGGGGGCGACAAAACTGGAGCTTACAACGCATTCCACCCGGATCCACGCCGCGGAGAAGCCGTCCTGCTGCAAACCGAGCCTGATCAACTCAACAGAACTCCAGGTAAGACCAGCATATATTTATGTTGTGTTTTACGCTGAGAGTCTTGCAGCAGGACTGACTATCTGTGGTTTGTGACCGGACGGGTTGGGTTAAGAGTTCTACACGGTAACTCGTGTGGGCTCCGGGTTTGCCGTCATGGACCACTGACCGTGATATGCGCACCAATAGGTCACCCAGAAACTAGTCTGTAGTTTATTTGTACTTTGAAGTCCATGGTGTTTTAACGATAGTGAAGGTTGTTTGTTGTATTTAGTCTCACAAGAGAAGGGACCCTCGGTTGTTTTTCCAGTATATAAGGGACTAACAATTTGAAAATTAAGAAGGATGCATGCAGAGAGGGATGCATTTTGTGAGACAGGTTTCATAAGAGAAGGGACCCTCGGTTTTTTTGCCATATATATATATATCCCAGGCTGACGATTTGAATTAAGAGGGATGCATTTTATGAGATAAGTCTCATAGAAAAAGGGACTCTCGGTTGTTTTGCCTTATATATGGGGCTAACGATTTGATTTCAGAGAGATGCATTTTATGAGGCTGGTTCCATAGAAAAAGGGACCCTCGGTTGTTTTGCCGGTATATAAGGGGCTGACAATTTGGAATTAAGAGGGATGCATTCTATGGAGCGTGTTATTATTGTTGTTGTTGTTGTTCTAATATGCGTAAGATCTTATTAAAGAAGACAGAGCCCCTTATGGGCTGCCGCCGTGCGGATCAATTGGTGGAGGAGAGACGAGTTACAATCTGTAGAATGTAAGAAAACTTATGAAAATGTGTGACATCGACCCGCACGGTAGATTACAAAAAATGGTGTCTGGGAGGGAGGTCTTTAGGACCGAGAGGTGCCTTGGAAGATCAAGGTTTGCTAGAAAGTGCTGAAGTAACAAGCAAAGGCGAGCAGAAGGTTATAAAACGTGATTTGTTGGCAAAGAGAGAGTAAAAGGTGTATAATATGTATAATCCATACCAGGTGGATATATATGTGTGTATATATATATATATATACTGTATGTGCAAATAGTTAACTGAGCTTGCTTTTAGGGGAGAAGAGTTTTGTTGACATGTAGCTGTAGAGTCTGTGTAAGCTTTCCAAGGTCAAGAAGATAAAAAAGCGAGAGAAAATGCAATAATAACCCTGGATAATATCTCTGCTTGCTGTAAAGGAATGAAGGCTTGAAATGAATTTAATTAATTATACTGTCTTAGTAGGCAGGAAATATAGCAATTTCTAAGGTATATTCTTACTTATACAGGGGTTGAAAATGAATGTTGCAAGGTCCCAGCATATGTGTTATTTATGAGTTCAAATGCAGGCAATAGTTAAGCTAAAACAACTTATTCAGTCTGTGTTTCATATTCGTAGAGAGATAACAGTTTGTTTTACAAAGGTGGGGGCTTTCAGACTTGACTCTCAGCTCAGGGTCAAATACAGAAAAAGAGAGACAAGGGGGGCAGAAAAATACCCACAGATTCTAAAACACTTCAGCGTTTAATATAACATATAATAGCTTCAGTAGATAAGAAAGATAGAATGTCTCAGTCACTCAGCAAACTTTTTTCACATAATTTGTCATAAATAGCGCTCATTCACAATCTCATCTCAATAGAATCATGTACATTATAGCACTCACCTCAATGTTTTTCAACTGATGTATGTATGTTTGTCAAACTTTTTTGTCTGTGCATCTGTATGTACTGGTACACCTTCAAGGGGGGTGACGGAGCAGACTTGAGAGCATGGATGGATGAGAGTTAGTGACCCGTGTTCGGGCTGTGTGGAATGTGTGATGCAGGTAATGACTGGGGATAAAAGTCCTCCCCATGCATGGGACTTTGCTTGGTTGAGATGTGGACGTGTAGACTGTTAAGCTGAAATGAAGTTCTGAAAAAAGACGCACGGAGCCAATATCGAAGGGGTGGAGCTAGATGATGTAATAGTACGTAATGTTTCATCCCTCTTGCACAAGGGAGGGGTGAGGAGCTTGAGCAGCTAGTAAAAGTTTTTGTTTTGTTTTTTCTCCTGTCTCAGATTTGATAAGACATTGCAGGCAGGAACAGACTAATAATGAATTCACTTAAAGGGATCTCACATTTCCAATATTAGTAGATGTTTTGTAGATTATTCTTCCCCGATGTAACTTATGTTTCTGCTATTGGTGCTAACATTTTACAGGCCTTATCTGCATCCATCAAATCTTTTTACAATGTTGTACTAACTTAAACCCGGCTACTATTCTTCCAATTGCGTACCCGGGTTCAAAGGGGGGGAGAAGAAGGCATAGGTGATCTAGGTATTGCAAGTCAGCCATTTTTAAATTTTTTGCAAGTCAGCCATTTTAAAAAAATTTTTGCAAGCCATTTTTAAATTTTTACATTTTTTGCAACAAGATTCTGATCTTTTTCAAATAGAATACCAGCCTGATTGTCCAGCAGTGATGCAACAAGAAAATTTAAGTTTTAAAAAGTTACTGAAAGCCCTTGTTAACAATGCATATTTTGAGTTGTTTTTTATAGATGGTACCAGAGGTGATTGACGACTCCACACCGGTTATGCAGTGGTTACACAACAAGATGTCCTAAAAGCAGAATGCCTCCGCATGTCGCAGTACAAGAAGCGGAACTAAAGGCCCTCACTGAGGCGTGTAGAGTGGTAGAAGGTAAGACGGTAAACATTTACACTGACTCCCGGTATGCATTTGGCATAGCTCATGATTACGGCCCAACATGGAAGGCCAGACAGTTTTTTACCCCAGCAGGACATCCAATTAAGAATGATGCAGCGGTCTCATGGAGACCCTACTTCTACCTGACAAGGTGGAAAGCTCACACCAATTCTTACACCGGAGAAGCAAGAGGCAATGCCATCACAGACCACACAGCAAACACAGTGGCCCTGAAGCCGTGGAAGAAAGAAGAAAATAAGAATTTGATAAAAACTTGGACTTTGACAAAAACTTGGACTTTGATATGAACTTGGACTTTGATATGAACTTGGACTTTGATATGAATTTGGACTTTGATATGAATTTGGACTTTGATATGAATTTGGACTTTGATAAAAATTTGGACTTTGATATACTAAGGACTTTACAGTTACAAGCCAGCAAGGAAGAAAAAGGAAAAATGGACTAAAAAGGGACGGCATATGGTGAACAGTCAACAGCACTTGCCTACCACAGTCCCTGTGCCCCATGATGGCCCAGCTGACGCACGAAAAGACGCACCTCTCAAAGCAGTAATGATGTCGACGCTTGAACCAGGACGGGTGGCTCCTGGGTTTTCTGTAGCTGCTGCATCATTTGTCCAATTTTGCATGATCTTTGCTGTAAGCAACAGGGCAGAAGTAAATTTGCCACATAACACTTGCCAAGACCACTCTACTCATTTCAGGGATTGCAAATTGGCTACACTCAGCTCCCACTTGTTGGGAAGCATGAATATGTGCTGCTTGTTGTTGATGTTTTTCAGGTTGGAGACCTACTCTGTTACCAAAGTAATTTCCAGGTAATCGCACAGAAGCTCATGAATGAGGTAATCTGCAGATATGGGGTACCGGAAGTGATTGAGTCAAACAAAGGTACAAACTTCACAGGTGAAATAATACAACACATCATGTCTGCTTTGGGTATATTTCAGGCTTTTCACACACACTACCATCCGCAGAGTAGTGGGAAAGTAGATACAAAAGGCAATGAAGAAAATGGGCAAATTTTGAATTGAGTGTCTTCCATTAGTTTTTCTTTTTCTCCGGAGGGTACATGTCACAGTAGCTGAGTTTGGGGAATGATTTTCTTGTTAATTTTGTCATAGGTCTCTCCAAGGAATTGTCAATAATGCATTCTGTAGTCTCTGCTTTTCTCCCAGGTCCTACAGATGAGTGTCACAATCTGAAACCAGGTGACAGGGTCTATGTGAAAAAGTTTGAGAGAGAGACCCGGTTTAAAGGTCCTTACCAGATGTTGTTCACCACCCCAACTGCAGTCAAGCTCGAAGGAAAGTCCACTTGGATCCACACTTCGCACTGAAAAAACTCATGATCCTGCATATCCTTTACATGCTATAATGTGGTACAATTCCTCTAACACACACTTTTGACTACTGTACACTAGCCCCCTGTTTCAGAACAAATTAATACAATCGAATGTGCAATATGAAGAGTACACTGAGGGTGAGAATCCAACACCACATCGTGCTAAGAGAGAAGTTGACGCTCCAGGTGGTAACTTTGATCCACATGTACACATAGATGCAATAGGAGTGCCAAGGGGGGTACCAGATTAATTTAATTCTAGAGATCAGGTTAAAGCAGGTTTTGAGTACTTATTTGTTATTGTCACTGTTAATAATAATGTAGATTGGATGAATTATATCTATTACAATCAGCAGAGGTTTGTAAACTACACCAGGGATGCTTTGCAAGGGTTAGCTGACCAGTTAGGGCCCACTGCATCCATGGCGTTCCAAAATAGAGTAGCCCTGGATATGATTTTAGCAGAAAGAGGTTGGGTATGTAATTTCATGTATGTGTATTATCCCTTTGATCAAAAAGAGTATGAGTAAGGGACTGGATAATGTGACACCAAAATTTCCCTTGTTTGAAAAAGATGAAGAGCCAGTTCCGATAATGCCAACCACGTACGTTACCAGAAGAATGGAGAAATGTACTAGTACTGCGCCTGCCCCGGTCTCATAAGATGGACTGTCAGTGGAATTCCCATTTGCCTAGGGTTAGTGCAGAAGACCTTAGGTTCCGGCGAGGGCACACCCTGTGGGGTGTTAACTCGTACAGATAGAGGGTATGGATGCCTGGAAATAAGCCCAGGGAATCCATGGCCTCCTTCTGAGGTGAGGTAGGGATCCCTCCCTTTTAGGAGTAGGGACTTACGGGCAAGTGGAGAAACCCTGACGCAAGGGAGAGACGACCGAGGAAGAGTGCAAGGTCTGATGCTTGATCTCCATATTAAGTTTTTTAGGGGGGTTTGTGAGGGTATATGCATATATTGCCATATGTTTTTTATGCTTTATACCTATATGCAAGTTCTATTCAATTCCAAATAAGAAAAAACTTAATCTGTCGCCTTAACATCAGATATTCCAAGGCTTTGCAAGGCTGAGAGAGATGTTTCTAGAAATTCAGAGATGATACCGAACCAGACACGAAGGCCGCGTGTACTTGGCTGTTTTCCCGGAGGCGCCAGTATCAAGATAATGACTGTTATATGATTTTCAGTGTCTCAGGCCGGAAATCCGGACTTCCCATATATGGAGAATGCATGCTTGGCCGCTTTCTTAGAATTGAGTGAGTGATTCTTTGCACTGGAGTTAATTGAATACGTGATTTTCTGTACATAAACCAGAGGCGCCATATCAAGATAACGGCTGTTTTCACTGTCTCAGGCCGGAAATCCGGACTTCCCATATATGGTTATAAGCCCATCACCCATTCCTGGTGATGAGACAAAGGGTATAAGATCTCATGTAATCTGTAATAAAGCAGAGCCATGTCCCGTGTGAGAAACTATACCAGACCTCCGTGTGGTGTCTCTTCTTACCGCCGGCAACGGGGCAAGTGGGGTGGGCCTGATTGGTGCTGTACTTAGAATTTTACCCTGACACTCTGGGAATACAATGTCAGTGAAGGTGGTGGTGGCTCAACATCTGCTCTTTATTTCTTACTTCTGGATCTGAAACCTGCAGTTCAATTGTTAATAGCAGGCCTGAAGTAGGCATGCTACTGCCTCGTACACAAAACTGTCTCTTTGTACTTATAGGCTACTGCATGAACAGAGAGGGAGATGGAGGAAGAGCCAGTGGAAAAGGGAGTAGGATGAGGCTGACTCTTTGCCGCCTGGCCCAGATGGGCTCTTCAAGGCCGTGGGTGGTGTGAACTCATGTGAATGTTCATACAATTTGTGTTGAGCTTGTTTACATTCTTGCCGCATTTTAAACACTGAATGCAAATCTTACAGATGATCACTCTTCTGTGCTAGTTACACTGTTCCTATGTAATATATTGCCAGGTCATATAATGCAGAAATCCAATGGAACTGCTGTCCATAGGTAAGATGGAGGACACATTTGATGAGATCACCAAGGTGCCTTAACAGATGATTGGCTGCATGCTATCCTCTACAGCCGGTACTATGGGAAATTCGATTTTCTTGTGATTTTTGCCAATAAATCGTTTTGGAATAACGTGGTTCAATTTAGCTATAGTTGGGAAATTTTATAGCCTAGCTGATGAAGATCAGCAACACTTGGTATGTAATTTGTTCTCGTGAACAACATAACAATCCAATGATACTGTAAGGCAGCTGAGGTGAGTTCAATTTCATACAGATATTCTGCACCCTGTAAACTGATAGCAACCTTGAAATTTCAGGTTTGCTTTAAAGTGGAATATTGGAATGCCATAGATTCACTATCAGAACTTGCCACAGTTTTACTTCTCACAGATTTTTGGGGGTCAGATAAGAACTACATGTGTTTCTTTGTAAAATATCAAAGGTGTGTGGGATCAAAGCAGACTGTGCGAATTGTACAACATATTTGTGTCACACTATGTAATATGGCTGATTCCATGAGTCCTTAGAGTAAAATTTGCCAGGTTTTACTGTCCTCTACAAGTTATTTCTGGGGGGCGTGGCCTAGCCGAGCACCAAGATGGCCGCTTGATCTTGGAGCTCCGTGAGCCTTCTCCCACTAAAGCAACCTAAAGCCACAAAAGAAGCATTTTATACACCAAACTACGACCCTCAGATCCCTCATCACCATCCGAGCCACAGAAGCAGTTTTTGCCCGAGGGCTGACGAGGTACTCGGAGGACTTTGCCCCTCCACATGCTGCCGGACTTCCCGCCGCGCCTGAGACCCCCCTTCCCCCCAAGAGCCCTGCTCGGCCGGAGTGAACCGGAGCCTCTCGTGGCCCTCCAAACCCTCTATAGAGATCTGCAGCCGCTTGCAAAACTTACCGTTGGTGCCGGCAGGTGAGGACGGAGGAAAAGGGAACGTTACATCCACTCGCTGCTTGCTGCGCTCCGCCGGCGCGGCTGACGTCCCCGGCGATCTCTCTCATCCATCGGAGGCGGGCAAGGAGCTTAACATAGTGAGGAGACCCGCGCCGCCGCCCGACGCTGTCCCGGAGGTAGCGGCCGCATTCCCTGCTGTGCCGAAAGCAGAAGAAAGAAGTGCCTTAATTGCAAAACTTACCGCTGATGCCGGCAGGTGAAGACGGAGGAAAGGAGAACGATACATTCGCTTGCCGCGTTCCGCCGGCGCGACTGACATCCCCGGCGGTCTCCCTCATCCACCGGAGGCGGGTAAGGAGCTCAACACAGTGAGGAGACCCGCGCCGCCGCCCGACGCTGTCCCGGAGGTAGCGGCTATATTCCCTGCTGTGCCGAAAGCAGGGGAGAGAAGTGCCCTAGCTGCGGACCCTGCGCCGCCGGCTACTGGAGCTCCGGAGGTTACGTCGAGGGCTTTGCGGGGCCGGAGGGAGACGAGGCAAATATCACATATACAAGCCCTGCACTACCGGCAGCTGAAAGCTCCTAAAGCCTGACTCAGGGTGCTGGAGCTGAGCGAAGTGCTGGCTACCTGCATAAAACCCTCCCCTGCACCGGAGATTCTAACTAACACCCCTCTCTCTCTCAGGGAAAGGGGAAGCTTGCTGTACTGGTTACACACTTCTCTGCTGTCTACCACCATATTGGAGAGCGGGTCTAATTCTCTTCAACCTGGCAGAGAACAGAGGTGAGAGAACAAAGCTTATTAACCCCTCGTTGACTTCAAGGGACAAAGAGAGCCCTCCTCAATTGTGCCCGATGCCCCGACGTAAATCCTCCAGAGCCCATGCGGGGCGATTGGAGGAGTTCTTTGCTGCGCGAAGCGGCGGGCCGCGAGAAGTGACAACTGTAACTTCAACGATGATGCGACCTCTGCATGAAGAAGGAGAATCTTCAACTTCCCACTCTTCTTCACCTCGAGAAATATCACCAGACCGTACGGGCAATTCCGAGGTAAGCAAGACACACAGACACTCGGGAAACGGCACTCCTCTGATCCCACAGACATCAAAGGAAAGACCCCCTGACAGACAGATACAAGGTTCTCACAAAATGGCGGCGACCTCACAGAGCAGAAGTCCACTATATGTCTCCCCTTCTGCTAGCCCTCTTAAGCAGCGCCCAAAACTAACAGGAGATCAGGAAGAAAGAACAAGAATGCCTCCTGTAAATGACTGTATCTCTACAATGCTTACAAAAGAACAACCAGCAACAGAAGCCTTTATAAAAGAGATGGTAGTTGCTCTAAGGGACTCTCTACAGTCTAATTTTGATCTTCTATCCTCTACATTGAAAACAAGCCTAACGGAGTTTGATGAAAGGGTTACCCACACAGAAAACAAAATGGGAGAGCTAACGCACTCGCATAACGACCTCATCGACTCCCACTACGCCTTAGCAGAGGAAGTAGAATTGCTCAAAACCAAGTTAGCAGACGCGGAAGATAGAAACCGGTGAAATACTATTAAATTTAGAGGTATACCGGAATCTGTTCTCCCATCAGAAATCACCAAATATCTTCAACAACTAATACAAGCTCTGATACCTGAAGCTTCGCCTATGGATCTGATAATAGACAGAGCTCATAGACTGCCCAAGCCCAAATTTATCCCGGACACAGCTCCAAGAGATATACTGGCGCGTATCCATTTTTTCCATATCAAAGAAGCGGTTATGCAAGCGACTCGAAAACTTAAACAACTACCAGCTCCATACTCTAATATCCACTTATACATGGACTTATCACAAGCCACCCTGCAAGCTAGAAAGAAATTCTTGGCTGTAACTAGCACACTTCGACAAGAAAAAATTCTATACAAATGGGGCTTCCCCCCGAAACTGATAATCCAAAGAGAAAGCGTAAATCATACCCTTTTGAAAACAGAGGATGCGGCCGCCCTCCTGAAATCGTGGAATATTCAGCTTCTTGAAATCGCAACCGCAACAAACTCCAGAAGGACCAGAGATGAGGAGAAGAATCGACCTCCACGCAACCCAAACCGTTGAAACGACAAAAGCATTTGCTTCCAACGATGTGAGCCGGGGAGAAGGCTCCACCTACGCGAACTTTCCACCCCCCGCAGATGAACAAGACCAAAATCTGTAAGGACTTGTTACTTTACTTCTTTCGTGTAACACACTTGTTATTATTATTGCATAAGTTGATGCATGTTAATTTTGTCCCCACTGTTCAGAGAAGACACATAATGTATTCCATGCCGTATCTCAACAAAATAAGTATTTCGCATGGCGCTTGAACTCCTCTCCATTAATGCGAATGGGCTGAACTCCCCATTCAAACGCTCATCTTTATGGAGGGAGGCCTTGTCCAACCATGCGGACATACTTTGTGTCCAAGAGACCCACTTTGCTTCCTCGGCCCCCCCAAAAATTTCACACAAAAAATACCCTAATATTTATATGGCCAGTGCACCCAATAAAAAAGCAGGTGTATTAATCGCCTTCAGAGACACTGTGTCCATAGAAGT
Source organism: Eleutherodactylus coqui (assembly GCF_035609145.1). Lineage (NCBI taxonomy): Eukaryota > Metazoa > Chordata > Amphibia > Anura > Eleutherodactylidae > Eleutherodactylus > Eleutherodactylus coqui. Next base: position 308,333,437 of record NC_089837.1, read on the forward strand.
TTTACATCTAGAACTTGACCCTAAAGGGAGATTGGCAGAATGTTCGTATGTGGGGATTTCAATATCACTCCAGATAGACTTATAGACTCAACATCACACCCAGTCAGAAACGCTCCTTCCTTGCAGCCTTGGATCCAAAAAGAGGCACTTTACGATACATTTCGGTGCTTAAACGCCTCCGCCAGGGAGTACACATTCTATTCCCCCCACCACAAAACCTTCTCGAGGATAGATCTGATTCTCGTGGACAGATGGTCTTTACCATATGTCACTGAGGCAAAAATCAACCAAGCAACTTGGTCAGATCACGCCTCAATTTCTGCCACGTTCCAATGGAATGGATGCAGAGTGGGACCAAGAATCTGGAGAAATAACACCTTTCTGATGAGAGACCCCCAAAACTCCAAAAACATAGCGAAAGCCTTAGAAGAATTTTTCCAAATTAACGCCACCCCAGAAATGTCACCGATATCCGTCTGGAATGCCCACAAGGCATTTATCAGGGGAATCCTTATTAAAATGAGCGCTTAACAAAAAAGGGAAAAAACAACACAAATTAACGAAACCCTCTCACAAATCTCGCTAGCTGAACAAGGTATCCGTGATCTCCCCACAAATGAGGCCCATGAAAAACTTTTTACACTTAGACAAAAATTACAAGTTATTTCTGAAAACTCACATGCTGTTGGTAAATTTAAAGGGGTATTCTGAGATTTTTTTTAAAATGTCAGAGTATGGAAGTTCTGTTCATGACAGAATCATTGCTAAAGCCAGTGATTGGCTGAGCATTCCTGTGTGCAATGAATGGCAAATGACTGACGCAGTTTCTTCTGGCTCCGCAGAAGCAATGTGTGGGCTATTTATGCTGGGGGAGAGGCTTCTAATTAGTGAGTACTGCTATTTTTTTTATATTTTAGCCCATTACCTGCAATACAATTAATTTTTTAAATCTAAAAAAAAAAACCTTTAGGGCTCAGTCACACGAGCGTTTTGATGGGCGTTTTTCTGCACGTAAAAAAGATCGCACTAGATAGAACCAATGCTTTTCAATGTGAGCAGTCACATGTGTGAATTTTACATGTGGAAAGACACTTGCGGCGAAAATTATAGGACACCGGTTTGCAGAACGCATGTAACTGCGGCAAACCAGTGTTTTGTGTATGTGAAACCCCTGTATGCTGTCGCACCCAGGGGTTTCACCTTGCACTTAATGCGGCCAGTGGCAGCAGCACCGACCGGCAATACAGCCAGTTCCATTGAAAGCAATAGGCTGCCGGCAAGCCCTGTAGTGATTTTCAGAAAAGGGCATAAAATATAAGCTCTTCCCTGAAAATCAATCTAAAAATGTGTTAAAAAAATGTATACTCCCCTCTCTGCAGCTGTGCACTGTGACCAATCAGAGGCAACTCTCAGCTATTGAATGACAGCTGAGAGCTGCCTATGATTGGCTGAGTACAGGGACCAATCAGAGGCAGCACTCACCAATTCATGAGGTAGCTCTCAGCTGTCATTCAATAGCTGAGAGCTGCCACTGGTTGGTCATAATGCTCAGCCAATCAGAGGCAGCCATTTCAGCTGTATTGCCGGCTCCATTGAATTCAATGGTAGAACATGGCATTCCTCTGCCACAGCTGTGGCAGAGGTATTCTTCATCTCCGCGGGGAGTCCCATTGTCACTGGACACTGTGACAATGCTGTCACACTGTTCAGTGACAAAGGTGTTCCCCATGGAGATAAATAAATCCTCTGCCACAGCTGTCACAGCCACAGCAGTGGAAAGCAGGCTGCACTCTTTTTGAGCGGATAAACGCTGCTGGGTGCAGTTTTTCTATCGTGACGCCCACTTCGGTCACACAAATTTTTTAACGCATCAGTTATGCGTACAAAAATTTGCGCATCAAAACGCCCATGTGACTGAGCCCTTAATTGCTTAACTACAAGGAACATGTTTGATTTGTGATATATTGCTAGCAATAGAAAGGGGTCACAAATACCCCATAGTCATTTAAAAATAATATTCTGGGATATTTACATAATCTAGAATAAAAGGAACATTGCAAATTGTTGTTGTAAGATATATAATTTATAAGAGCCATGGTGATGACATGCTGTTAAGTAACTTGTCCCCTGAATTTATAAACTAAATTATTGAGAATAGTAAACAAAATTAATGTTATAGAGAAAAGCACTGCCATAAATTTAAAAAATAAAGAATGTGAAATCTAGTTACATTATTTGCGCAAATACAGGTTTTATGGTCGGCTATTAGGTCATAGATAAATAATTTGTTTTGTACATTTTAATACTTCCAAAAATGAGCTTCTACCATGCTATCATTCAAGCTGCAAAAATATTACTTACATTATTAAGATTTCCACCTTATCCACAGCAAGAAAGATTCATAGACATTTCATGCAGCAAATAGCCAAGGAGGAGTGTTTTTTCTTCATTCTGTAATACTTAATAAGATCAGTGTCTTCCAAACTGAGCTGAAATAATTTGGAGCTATAAAACTGGTAAATTTTAAGCTCTATAAATCACAGCAAAGTTGCATTACTCACACACACTTATAAATTTCTCCCCCAAAGCTGTGTCATATTTATAGGCACCACTGACAGGGGCATGACAAAGAGCAATCACATGCTCACTAACAAGTAGTATCCAGAAGAAGCAGATTTTTCAGCTTTCCTATAAATTCAGTAATCTAAAATGGCAATTGCATAGTATGCAAGTATTATTGGAAGTGCTCCCTTTAGCCTCCAGAGCCACATAAATGAAATTTCTTGTCACAGCCACAGAAACATATTTTTTGTCAGTATTTTAACCATCTCTGGCATTTGTCAAAGTTGTCACACAGACAGTACTCTCAATATTGGCAAAGCCTAGTCACATTGATCTACTGGGAGAGTCAATTCCAAAGCAGGTGGAAATTAAACTCCAAATTGAGACCAACAGGGTAGCATAGCTGTACAGCTAACAGCAGCCAAAATAACTTTACTGCTGAGGCATTCATTCATTGTAATAAAAATAAAAGTCTTTGCTGTAAAATGTCCTTAAATTTTTTTCTGTTGTTGCTGGCTAATGTAGTTTTCCTCACAATAGGTTATTTGGACATTTTGGTTTGTACTTCAGATCTTAAGTTGGGGTCACAAATAAACATGTCTTTGCCCTCACAGTGAGGCAAAATGAAGATTAAAGCAACAATGGGGGTGTTAGGGATTTCAATAAAGTGTCTAGTGTTCACTATGAAAGGGGCAAGTATCCGCTACTTGTTTGGGGGCATGTAGCTTGCATCGTTTTCATAGGTGCACATATGGAGTCCTTGTGATATAGGGATATAGATAGCCCTATGTCCTAGGGATATAAATAGCCTTAGATTCAAATGTAGAAAATATGCATTGTTGTTAATATGCTTCCATGATTGAGGGTGTTGAAAACAGGCTATTCATTATAGTGGCTCCCCAAATGACAGTCTGTCTGTCTGTCTTCCCAAACCAGAGTGTTGATATTATTTGTTTCATCCTTGGGGAACAGCTCTTTTAGCAGAAGAAATCAAAATCAACATGCAATCAAACTGATCATGGTCGTAAAGCTTCAGAACATAGTATGACACGTCTGATATCATCCATAGCAATATATTAAATTGTGAAATCCGTATAAACCTTAATTTAGGATGACCTGAGATAGGTCAATATTTATGGCTTATGGTATGTCAATATCAAATTCATGACACTTCCGACATCCCTGCCAATCAGTTGTTTGAAGAGGCTGCTGCACATGGGCAAACACCACAGTCTAAAATAAACCATAATATCACATTACAAAATAATTCATATTAACAGTACACAATAACACACAAAGTTAATACTGTAAATTTATTTATTGCAACAAGGTGTACATAATAAAGTTAATGAAGTCTTTATAAACTTTGCTCTACTTAAATTTTTAACTTTTCTCTGGCTAAGCTTTAATTGACTTGATTGAGATAATATTTCTAGGAAAAGGACATTTTGTACTTAGCTAATCATCTCTTAAGCATATGCAAAATTGCAGATGTTAGGAACATGTCAAAATTAATATGGACAATGAATGACCTTTAATTATGGTTTAAATAACATGCCAATGTTTGCTAATTCCCAAAATGCAAATGTATGTTCCCATCATATATATGCCAAATTGTTATATTTAATTATTTTGCTGATATATTGTTCTTTTTTACTTTAAATATGATTCGCTAATACATGTACAACTATCATACAATATAAATAGACCTTAAGAGGATGGTTTTTTCCAGACTTACTGAAACAACATCCTGTCTGATTCTTGAGTCTCATTGTGGGTTATTCTACCTAAGTATTTATAATCATGCCATAAATTTGGAGGCCCCAGCGAGATGCCAACTTTAATTTTTTTGCATTGAACATAACAGGCGTGTCCAACCAACGGAAGGAAAATGAAAATCCAGTGTAATTTGGCAAATTTGGCTTGCTGTTTTCCCTTCTGCTGCTCACATTAGATGTATATCTAGTGAATGTGTTTGGTCAGGCTTAGTTACTAACAGGTTGCAAAGTATGGAGTTGGGGCTCAAATACTGATATTTGGAGACATCTGAAAACTTTAAAAACTGCAGATATCTTACAAAGAAACTTAGAAATCGTTTAAGTCGTTTTGGGACCACAGGCTATGCATAACAGGCTAAATTGTCATTTTAGAATATCTGATTGTACACCATGTGTTCCTTTGATCTAAGTCTTATAACAGTGTTATAATCTGGTGTGACTTCTTCTCTCTATTATGCATAGTATACCCTCTTGATATCACAATTAACTGCATTATTGTATGTATTGTTCAGGAGGAAACTGTCATACTGCATATGTATTTTAGAGATATAATTGGGACCAGTCATCTTAGGGTAATTGTTACCAATGGTGTAGCTCACCTGAACATTGTGTTAGCATGGAGAGGTGTGTTAAACGTTTCTCCTTTACCACCAGCTTCTGGGAAAGCAATTATGTATGGCCAGATTAGAACAGATGAAGCAGTTTTAGTGACTAGACATGAAATAAAATGTATCCTTGTGAAACTAGTTTCAAGTGGATAGATTTATATTGTACTAGAGGTTTTGTTACTGTCTTCTTCCATGACTGCATAAATAGCATTGAGGTTGGGATGTGGTGTGTATGCAGTTTGTAAAAGAGGGTTATCTATAGCCAGATTGTTTTGAGATCAAGATGCTTTGAATGGTTAGCTTTGAGTGTATATGTTCTGTGACTAGTGAAAAAGAAGAGCAAAGTCCACTGAGTTGTTAGGTAAATACATGTAGATCTCAGATTCTCAGGGTACTATTATAGAAGGAACAAACTCTTTGCTGTTATACTTTGTCACACAGTCCATCATACGCATACATTACACGGGGAGTAGAAATATATAATATGCACTAGGTGGTTTATGCCTCACTGGGTCTTTAATATTGAATGTGCATTGTAGACAGGTGAAGAGTAAAGTGCTGCATGGTATAGAAGTCCAGGACTTCCTGGTGGGTCCCAGAGAGCTCAGCTGAAATCACTGGCCTCAATATTGAGGCCTAAAAAGACTGCAATATCCTGCAGTCAGGATCAGAGAGCTGAGGAATAAAGACAACTGCTGTGTGGACTTCTGATCACCTTTGCTGAAATGACTGCCGCAAGTTGTTTTGTATCTCGGGAAGAGATTGTCCTGTCAGCACCCTGAGTGCTGCATGTCCGCATGTTAAATGCTCAGGAGACTGTGCTGTTTATTTATGTCTGGAAACTATGTTATTTGAATCTACAATAAAACTGAAGTGCGTTTTATAGACTGGCACCAGTGTGTCATTTCTGATTCCCCCCACACGGACATTGCTACACCATATAGAGGGTCTCATTCAGGGGCGGATTTAGGAATAGATGCTTTTATGCAAAAAGAATACATAGTCATTGTCCTGGTAGTGATCCTATATTTGTTCTGTTTGTCTGATATCAATGAACCGTGGGTAAAATTAGCACGGAAAATGAATCTGCTGCTTGTAGCCTTAGAACAAACAACTACTGAGGTATAATCAGTAGATGAGAACTTTAAATAATACATAGCAGGAACTGAATAGAGGGATCACTACTTTTGATAGTTACTATGAGAACTGCCTTCACTAGATCAGAGCAAAAGGCGAGTTCAAAACCAACCAAGAGGAATCTAGTCAAGACAGATCATAGAAAATAGGAAATTACAAATGCGGATGCTATTCTAAGAAGGGAAAATAATTCACAGAATGGGCTGCCTCAATGCAGACAGATGGTGAGAATTTGCAAAAAAGAGGATCAATGGTTAGAAAAACATGGCTATGGGGAACAAGTAACAGCATGGATTAAGACATCAGAGAACCATTATCATTTTAATAATCACAGTGACCAAGAAGATGAGGTAAAGATGGGAAGGAGAAAGGATGAAAGCTCAGAACAACTATGGCAGGATTCCTCATCTGATTTTTCTTCCTCCGGTCTGTTTTCTGACCAAGAATCCAGTGTTCGTTTAGTGACTATGCTGTCATCAACTCCTTATAGGCCAGGTGGTGAAATATTAAATTCCCTGTGAGCCCAATACAGCAGATAACACAAGTTTCCCTTAGTAAAATATCAACTCCAGCTTAGAATAGATTGCCTTTCACAGACTATGATAGGTTGGCTCCAAATATCACTTCCAGGAATGCTCCTGTTTATGCTCCAGGGATTACACCTAGAGAAGTATACCCTTTTGAATTGTTAACTAATTTAGGAAAGGTTGAGCCCTAAGACAATACAATAGACAGTCAGCAGATGAGTTCTCTCAAACTAGACTTGAAGCCAACACCTTACATGATCAGCAAACAGATACAAGCACAGATTCAGGCCACATTAGATAAATTAAATCAGAGTGCACAGGTCACGAAATAGACATTGCAAAGTAAAAATGATACGGTGTGGTCCAGATAAGTGGCAGATATAACTGCCTGATGGCCCCAGATATACCCAGAGGAGGAACAACAGAGGTGAGAAGAGAAAGAAAAGCAAGACAAGAAACGGGAAGATAAGAAATGATCACTTAAGTCAAATTCATGGGTATGTAGCAAGTGTGGTCTTGTTCAAAGAATTATTGATGATCATTTTTGTTTAAATGTGTTGCTAATAGGCAGTCAGCCCCTGTAGCTTCCACTGCTCCTGATTTCACTGCATATCCTGTGCAAAATTCAACAACAGCATCTAAGATGGGGTTGGAAAAAATTAGACAGAGAATACAATATGGTATAAACCATGGACCCAGAGTGAACAAATGATTATGGCAAGTAAATTGCCAGAGTCCAACAGGATTCTATAAGAAAGTAGAATATACCATAATTATGATACTGTATGGTACATCATCTGCAAGAGGTTAACATACTAATGATTATAGACACCCCAATTGCACCGAACAAACACCTTGTTAAATCAAAGACCTTAAAGTGCTACCTATTTTACAATGATGGATCTGGCTAATGTCTAGGTTTCAGTAGAAATTTAAACCGAGAGTCATTTATTGCTCACTGTGAGTATTGATGTAAGAATTGTTTAAGAATTCTTATAAAAAGTATACACAATATCACTTATTTTATGTAACTTTGCTTTAGTTTTATTATTAGAGATGAGCGAGCACCAAAATGCTCGGGTGCTCGTTACTCTGGACGAAATTTTCGCAATGCTCGAGGGTTCGTTTCGAGTAACGAACCCCATTGAAGTCAATGGGCGACCCGAGCATTTTTGTATATCGCCGATGCTCGCTAAGGTTTTCGTTTGTGAAAATCTGGGCAATTCTACAAAGTGATGGGAACGACACAGCAACGGATAGGGCAGGCGAGGGGCTACATGTTGGGCTGCATCTCAAGTTCACAGGTCCCACTATTAAGCCACAATAGCGGCAAGAGTGCCCCCCCCCCGCACTGTCAGCGTAAAGATCGTTCTCCTCTGCCATAGCTGTAACAGCTGTGGCAGAGAAGAACGATGTTTGCCCATTGAATTCAATGGAGCCAGCAATACAGCAGGTTCCACTGAAAGCAATGGGCTGCCGGCGATCGCAGGATGAATTGTCGGGAAGGGGTTAAATATATAACCCCTTCCCTGCAATTCATCCAGAAATGTGTTACAATAAAAATATATACCGGCGTATAAGGCGACGGGGCGTATAAGACGACCCCCCCAACTGTCACCTTATACGCCGGCAATACAGTGGAGCAAAGAATAAAAATCATTACTTACTTCTTCTGACGTTCTGCGGCGCTCCTGCAGGCTGTTGCTCCCTCCTGGTCCACGGCAGAGTATTGCTTTCTGGACGCAGGGCTTGAAATCCCAGCCTCCAGAAACACAGCCAATCACAGCCATTCAATGACATCATTGTCATTGGCTGTGATTGGCTGAAGACACGTGTGTTTCTGGAGGCGGGGATTTAAAGCCCTCCGTAGAGAAATCAATGCTCTGCCGGGAACCAGGAGGGAGCAACAGCCTGCAGGAGCACTGCAGAACACCAGGAGGGAGTGACAACCTGCAGGAGCGCCGCAGAACGTCAGAAGAAGTAAGTAATGATTTTTATTCTTTGCTCCACTGTATTGCCGGCGTATAAGGTGACAGTTGGGGGGTCGTCTTTTACGCCCCGTCGCCTTATACGCCGGTATATATTTTTATTGTAACACATTTCTGGATGAATTGCAGGGAAGGGGTTATATATTTAACCCCTTCCCGACAATTCATCCTGCAATCGCCGGCAGCCCATTGCTTTCAGTGGAACCTGCTGTATTGCTGGCTCCATTGAATTCAATGGGCAAACATCGTTCTTCTCTGCCACAGCTGTTACAGCTGTGGCAGGGAAGAAAGATTTGTCTTCTATATGTTCTCAATGGGGTCGGCGCTGCTGCCGCCGGCCCCATTGAGCGCATATAGAGAAGATTTATGGCCTTAAGAAGGACCGTTGGGGTTCTTGAAACCTAAAATACTCTTAACACTCTCCCTATAGCAGCTCCAACACGATAGCACTTTCCCTCAACTAATGTCAGAATGCATCTGAGGCGAGCCGCGGGAGGGGCAGATTTCAATACTCGGGTGACACCTAATCTCGCCAGCCACTCACTGCAGGGGGGTGGTATAGGGCTTGAACGTTGCAGGGGGAAGTTGTAATGCCTTCCCTGTCTTTCTATTGGCCAGAAAAGCGCGCAAATTTCTCAGGGAAGAAAGTGAAAGTAACTCGAACATCGCGTGGTGCTCGTCTCGAGTAACGAGCATCTCGAACACCCTAATACTCGAACGAGTATCAAGCTCGGACGAGTATGCTCGCTCATCTCTATTTATTATTTATTCATTTGTATTAATGCACTACGGAATAGTTTGGCTCTATACAAATAAAGATAATTATTATTAATAAATTGTGTTGCATCAACCCACTTGTCCTTCTTTAAAGCCGTATCTGAACCTTTCAACTTGGCAAAATACCTGTTATCCTTGATGCAGCCCCTATTTGATGTTTTGATTGCCTGCAACAAGGAACAACTGTATGTTCTTACAGCGAAAGCACAAAAAGTATTCTGAACGCTAAAAGATTTGATTGTGTCAGCTTAAGGACTGGAAATTCCAAACTAGGATTCCCCCTTTAATTTGTTTTGTCTTGAAGAAAAAGGTCATTCTAACGGCACTTACACAAATACATGGGTGAAAAATATCAGCCTCCGGGGTATTACTCTACTTGACTTTGTGTAGTAATAAATGGAGCCCCCTTATGTATAACAGTCATTGCAGATGCTGCTAGATCATCCATTAGTGATATAGGGGCCCATTCTGTTCAGGAATTGTAATTTTAAGCAGAAACAAAGCATTAGTCAATGTTCATTTATACAGACAGCTGATATTGTTTTGGGATAAGTCAAGGCTATTTGCCCTTATAGTGCGCTACAGATTTTACTTTATCTCCAGATAAACCTATTAAGAATGCCAAACTGGTAGCACAATTATTAAGAACTTTGCAGTTGTCCAAAAGAGTTCTTATTGTGAAGTTACAAGCTTACACAAAGGAGCAAACTAAAGAAGCAGAAAGAAACAGGAGAGCTTATGCAATGGCTAAAGTCACAGCCCCATTATCCCTTTCTACAAATATTGGAACACTGCGCAATCTGTGCTAGGGAATATGGGTTTACAATTACTAGAAAATCAAAAGGAACAGGCTACTGCCCAGGTGAAAGGAGAATGGACCAAAGGAGAGGATGGGTTATGGAGGATGGGTACCAAGTTATGCTTGCCCAGAGTACTACACCCAATCACCTGTTCCCTGCCCCATGGGCCAACATATCAATCCAAAGAAGCAATGGTAAGTCAGGTGAAACAATACTGAATAGCCACAGGGTTCCATCATGCTGCTGCCAGGTTTGTGCAAGGATGCATAATTTGTACTTGCCATAATGCTGGAAAGACTATAAAAGTCCCTACAAAGTGTATACCTAAGACAATATATCCACTTTATTAACTGAAAATTGATTTAATTCAGCTTCTAAGGGTGGGTGCTCACGAGTATGGATTTATTTTCTGGGTGGCCTGAAGCTTGATCATGTTCCAAAGCTAATAAAAAAAACTGTGACAGATACACACAACGTATGAACTAAGTGTATCTCTATAGCCTTATACTCAAAAGGGTAACATCAAATAGAAAAACAGGTCTCGGTCCTTATGAGGCTCTTTTTGGTGCACCTCCAAAAACAGGTTTGTACTTTCCACAGCAACTACAGATACTTCACTCTGACCTAACTTCTTAGGGCTCCTTCACATGGGCACATGATGACAGCATATTAGGCACAGGTACCAATCTGCCATGGAGCTCTCATGTTGCCACTTGCGCATACTGCACAAAATATGTAGACAAGAAAGATTGCATCATGGTCTATCTTGGTGCATATTACATGTGCATACACTCCAAGATAGGGAATGTTGCCACACGCATGACTCTCGTGAGTGGTACACAACAAATTATGCTCAAATTATGTGAGCACAGCCTTATGTAGGAGTTTTGCAGAAAATATTGCAACTAATTCACAAACATGTTTTCAGTTCTATTCCAGATTCAACATCACTACAGGGTACACATAACCTGTACAAGTGTGTAAGGCCCTGGAACCATGATTTGAGGGTCCTTATCAAGTTCAATTGATTACTCATACCTCTGTGAAAGTGGAGGCAAAGACAACATGGATACATGTTTCTCAGTGCAAGAAATATACCACAGCTTAGGAAGAGTAGATAAAGGGAAGCATTTTTCCAGATTTATTGTAATCATTTTATATATATTTGACAGGTGGTATGGATGAAATGCAGCAGTGATGGAGAAATAAGTTTATTAAGTATCATGGGATATGTTCACATTCTCCTGTATCTGCTAGAACAATGCCATTTTTGCAGCACCTTTATCAGACTAAGAATTATTTACAGATACTTGTTTAACACCCTTATCCTTTGCTGACAAACCAAGCAAAATTGCCTGTAGTAGGTGGACAAAGCGCCCCTGGTGGCAAATGAATTGAACAGCAAAAGTAGATAAGTTCTTTGAACTAAAGTATGAGGACGGAAGATGGTATAATAAACAAGTTAGCCTGTTGGAATTGGAAGAAATACCTATTTAAGGGCTGATGATTTTTCTTTTCAGTATGAGAATGAAATTGAAAATTCTGAGATAAGGAAAGTTCCACCCAAACTTAGGAGAGATATACACAATCCAAACTTTACTAAAATAGTTAATAGAGATGAGCGAACGCGTTCGTCCGAGCTTGATATTCGTGCGAATATTAGGGTGTTCGGGATGTTCGTTATTCGTAACGAACACCATGCGGTGTTCTGGTTAATTTAACTTTCTTCCCTGAGACGTTAGCGCTTTTTTTTGGCCAATATAAAGACAGGGAAGGCATTACAACTTCCCCCTGCAACGTTTAAGCCCTATACCACCCCCCTGCTGTGAGTGGCTGGGGAGATAAGGTGTCACCCGAGTATTGAAATCTGCCCCTCCCGCGGCTCGCTATGGATGCATTCTGACATGAGTTTAGGGAAAGCGCTATCGTGTTGGAGCTACTATAGGGAGAGTGTTAGGTGTATTGTAGGCTTCAAGAACCCCAACGGTCCTTCTAAAGGCCATAAATCTTCTCTATATGCGCTCAATGGGGCCGGCGGCAGCAGCACTGACCCCATTGAGAACATATAGAAGAGAAATCCTTCTTCTCTGGCACAGCTGTAACAGCTGTAGCAGAGAAGAACGATGTTTGCCCATTGAATTCAATGGAGCCAGCAATACAGCATGTTCCACTGAATGCAATGGGCTGCCGGCGATCGCAGGATGAATGGTCGGAAAGGGGTTAAATATATAACCCCTTTCCTGCAATTCATCCAGAAATGTGTTACACTAAAAATATATACCGGCGTATAAGGCGACGGGGCGTATAAGACGACCTCCCAACTGTCACCTTATACGCCGGCAATACAGTGGAGCAAAGAATAAAAATCATTACTCACTTTTTCAGATGATCTGCGGCGCTCCTGCAGGCTGTCGCTCCTTCCTGGTTCCCGGCAGACTATTCCTTTCTCCACGAAAGGCTTTAAATCCCTGCCTCCAGAAACACATGTGCCTTCAGCCAATCACAGCCAATGACAATGATGTCATTGAATGGCTGTGATTGGCTGTGTTTCTGGAGGCGGGGATTTCAAGCCAATCACAGCCATTCAATGACATCATTGTCATTGGCTGTGATTGGCTGTGTTTCTGGAGGCGGGGATTTCAAGCCTTTCGTGCAGAAAGGAATACTCTGCCGTGGATTAGGAGGGAGCGACAGCCTGCAGGAGCGCCGCAGATCATCTGAAAAAGTGAGTAATGCTTTTTATTCTTTGCTCCACTGTATTACCGGCGTATAAGGTGACAGTTGGGGGGTCGTCTTATACGCCCCGTCGCCTTATACGCCGGTATATATTTTTAGTGTAACACATTTCTGGATGAATTGCAGGAAAGGGGTTATATATTTAACCCCTTTCCGACCATTCATCCTGCGATCGCGGGCAGCCCATTGCATTCAGTGGAACCTGTTGTTTTGCTGGCTCCATTGAATTCAATGGGCAAACATCGTTCTTCTCTGCTACAGCTGTTACAGCTGTGGCAGAGGAGAACGATCTTTATGCTGACAGTGGGGGGGGGGGGCACTCTTGCCGCTATTGTGGCTTAATAGTGGGACCTGTGAACTTGAGATGCAGCCCACCATGTAGCCCCTCGCCTGCCCTATCCGTCACTGTGTCATTCCCATCACTTATCTGAATTGCCCAGATTTTCACACATGAAAACCTTAGCGAGCATCGGCGAAATACAAAAATGTTCTGGTCGCCCATTGACTTCAATGGGGTTCGTTGTTCGAAACGAACCCTCGAGCATCACGGGAAGTTCGTTCCGAATAACGAACACCCGAACATTTTGGTGTTCGCTCATCTCTAATAGTTAAGTTTCACTTAGGAACTAGAACATGGTGCAGAGACGTTACTGTATAGATAATGAAGTATTAGGAGAGACTGGATGTTTGGGTCTGGATGTTGTGATCCCTCTAAATATTATAAAACTATTACTTTTAACACAGAGGCCTCTTGGTGTATCTTTTATGTTACCCCACTTGTGATTTCTGTGGTAGATGCTTTAAGCTATGAAAATAAGTTTAGACTATGTGAGGGAGTCTATGCAGTGTGTGGAAATAAAGCTTAGAGGTGGATATCTAGAAGTGCAGGAAGGACATGTACATTAGCAAAATTAGTGTCAAGTATTTCACAATATGAAATCTCTGCAAAAACAGGTATATATTGATTGCATCAAATTTGTTATAAGATGATAGCAGCTGCCTGGAAATAATGACACATCACACTCAGCTTGGTGTATCATAATGATCTCAGCTTTATTACATCATACAGTAGTCTTTTTAGAAAAAAAAGGCACATCTATCTTTCTAGCCAAAAGGCAAGTGTGGAAAGTTGTAGAAGTTTCTGGAAGGTTTGTAGGACATTAGTTCTGTTCTGTCATCTTGCTAACTGATGCTATGATGTCAATGGCTTTTTATCAGCAGTGCTTCTTCTGAACATGTCATGTAGATAAACAAGCCTGAAACAGCTATGAAAAACTAAGCCCTGTAGATAAAACCCTTCTTACTAAATGTTTTCTAAAAGCTACATATCCAATTTTATTCACTACCAAGAATTAGATTATGTAAAGGTATATAAAGAATTAATTTGATAATGTTACATAAATATATTCTCTAAGAGATATGTTAAGGTGTTTTTATTTTTTCAAAGATGTGATTTTCATATGACTTTTCTTATGTCCCGAGTCTCAGTGATGTCAAAGATATATATGCCAAATTTCAAGAAGGTTGGATAATATTTGGGGTTTGCACACATTGGTCACCTTTATCTGAAACTAGTGAAATTTCTAATATTGAAGTGTTTTGTACTAATGGGCTTCTCGTGTATTTCTTTCATCTTTTGTGGGTAATTGAACTTTAAAGTGGGAACCAAAAGAGTAATTTGGCTGCTAGAAAAGTGCCTAGTGGGGAGTTTTTAGGAGCTTGGCTACCTTCAAAGGAACAAGTACTTTTAGTTTTTATTTACCATCACAAGGAAATCAAAGAAACACTTTTGGATGCTGCTAAATCTACCAATACTAAACTACAGGAAGTGTGGAGAAAAGCAAATATCCCTGTTAAGACGGAGAAGAATATCCATGCTGGTATACAGAAGCTGTACAAAGAATACCAAAATCTGGATAAAGAGAAATTGAGAAACACGGATAAAGCAAATGTGAAATGGCAGATTTGGAAAGGTGATCTTGTCGAGTTACTTGACATTTCTTGGCAAAATGTAATGGACATGACTAGCGTATCACAAGAAGCTAAATAATTTCTTAGGTCACAAAGAGAAGATTGTATAAGTTCGTCAATGAGTGGAGCAGACAAGGTTTTTGCCTTGAAGATAAGAACTAAGTGTACAAAAGAAGACAAAAATAATTCATATAAGAACATTACAAAGCTATCAATAAAATCAATAAGACAGTTATAATGGAAGATTCTTCTCCATCATCATCAGCACCTACTGATGAAGAGGTTGAGGTTTTGCCTCCAGCAACAAAAAAATTACGTTCAAGTCCTAGATTGAAACCTCTTGATCAGACACTCACGTCTACTTGGGATCGAGAACAGATCTCTACTCGACAAGCAAGTACTTTATTTATAGCAACTGCAAAGAGCCTTGCCCACGATGTTTCAAAAATTTCCGTATCTCCAGGTACAGTTTTCCAAGCTCGGGCAATCAATAGAATTAAAATGGCAAAGAAAATCGAAGAGTCACTCTTTACAAATCCTCCTCATTTGGTCTTGCATTGGGATAGTAAACTGTTGCCCTCAGTTGCCCATGGGAGTGTCAAAACTTTGGAAGATAGAGTTGCAGTTTTAGTGACTGGCAAAGATTTTGAGCATTTGCTTGGCGTACCTGTTGCGCAAATGGCTGAAGTAGTTATTCGGGAAGTGGACCGATTTGGGCTATGTGACAATATCATCGGTATGTCTTTTGATACTACAGCATTTAATACAGGACTGATCCAAGGGTCATGTACCAGAATTGAAAGGGAATTTGGATGAACATTGTTGTGGTTGGCTTGTCGTCATCACAACCATGAACTAATATTGAAAGGAGTGTTTAAGGGGTGTTGTGGCATACCATCAAGTGGTCCTGACATCCTGATTTTTCGGAAGTTCCAAAGTCTGTGGGCTTCACTTGATAAGAAGTCATTAGAGATGAGCGAGCATACTCGCTAAGGGCAATTACTCGAGCGAGCATTGTCCTTAGCGAGTACCTGCCCGCTCGGAAGAAAAGATTCGGGTGCCGGCGGGGGGCAGGGAGAGGCGGGGAAGAGCGGGTGCGCGGGGGGGGGGGAGGCAGGGTAGATCTCTCTCTCCCTCTCTCCCACCCGCTCCCCCCTGCTCACTCCAACAACTCACCGCTCACCCGTGCCAGCAATCATACCGCAGAAAGAGCAATTGGTCTGATAAAAAAGTATAACGAATCAGTCAGGGACGAACAACAAAAACAATTCTTGTTGAGGGTAGTCGACCATGACAGAAAAGTCATCACCAAGCGAACAAAAGAAGGGATTGCATTGTTCAAAGTTGATTAATATAACACGTTTTGCCTATCATACTACCTATTAATCTAAGTGTCTAGTTTTAGTATTATTTTAAATTTGTGATTTCTAGTTTTCCCAATAAAAGTAATTAACATTGAAAAATCGTATTTTTTGCCTACTTTTACAAAACCACAAGTGTGCAACCTCCAAATATTATCCAATCTTCTTGAAATTTGGCATATGTATCTTTTACATCACTGAGACTCAGGGTGTAGGCAAAGTCTGCAAAAATTTTACATTTTATTTCTTGCCTTACAAAATGAAACACCCTAACGTATGTCCTGGACTGCTGACCAAAACCATGGCTAATAGGTTATGAGAGCAGTTAGGACATGTGTGTATGCTTGCTACTAAGGTGGCTTAGACAGAGGAGCAGACTGAACAAAGGGGTACTAATCAGAGTGGGGCACTCTGTATCCCTCTGACAAAACCCGCCCGAAGTGGAGCACCCGTCCTGAAAGGGAAAACCCCACAATTTGCACAAAGCCAGGTCTGGAGTCAGAAGGGAACTAGAGTACAGATAACAGGGACAAACCATAACTGACAACAAATGAAAGATGAGAATGCACAGAATATAAAACAGGAACACAGGAAACAAACCAGAAGACAGACAGGAGCCAAACAACATGCAGGTAAGCTGAGGGTACTGACTAGGCCAGAGATACAGAAGTATAACCGGCACTTCCACCTAGGAAGATCCAGATTATATAAAGGAAAGTAGAGAAGCTGATTGGCCAGCAGAGCTGTCAATCAACACAGACAGCACAGTGTCTTACATAATTAATGAACCAACTGGTTGGCTGACAGAGCTGTCAATCACCAGCCACTACTTCAGCTGACAGCAGCAGGGATTTATTAACCCCAGCTAGTCAGGACAGGAGCTATTTACCATAGCTAGTCAGTACAGAACCAACTGCAGTAAAGGTGTGCTGGCACTGAAATGACAATTAAAACCAGCGACATGAATATGGAAAAATGATGAGTTCCCTTATTAAAATATACCCAAACATATGTTATTCAAATGTGACTCAGAAGAGGTACAAGTACATTTTATAGGGATAGATTTGGGTAGCCTGATTGGTTGGTTGTTTAACCCGTTGCAATCCAATTTTGGATTCAGGGTTTCCTAGGGGGCTTCCTCTTTCTGCCATTATTCAATGGTGTTGTCTGCTGGCTAGAGCCAGTACTGTGGTATGGGACATGCTGGAGAATCCCCTCTGACAGCAGAGTGGCTAGTAATATACAGTAAGAATACCCTGACGGACATCTCCCGACATCTGAGCTGTACAGCCTTCAATCAGAATGTCTTCAGACATCAGACAGTGGATTGGAAAGGGCTAACTCAGTGAGGAATACTCAGCTCATAGAAGTTTTCAATAATATTATAGATTATTCATTTGATGCTATTGATATACAAAGTGTCCATCATGTGGCCATTATCTTGACCCTTCAGGCATGTTGCAAAAAAATGGTCCATTTAGACGGGATGAATGTTGAGCAAACGATGCCTGCTGTTGCATGGGAGCTAGTATTGCTGGCT
This sequence comes from Eleutherodactylus coqui, assembly GCF_035609145.1. Lineage (NCBI taxonomy): Eukaryota > Metazoa > Chordata > Amphibia > Anura > Eleutherodactylidae > Eleutherodactylus > Eleutherodactylus coqui. The sequence continues at coordinate 308,351,222 of NC_089837.1, forward strand.
CGCTCACAGAGTGGCCAGCATAGGGGTGGGGAGGCTGCAGGGGATTTTACTCCTTGCGTTCCACCGCCCCTCTCTATTGACTTAACATAGCGGCTGTTCAATACTGAATGTATGCTATTTACACTGAACGATCAGCGCTCAGCTCATCGTCCTTAGTTTATGCAGCATAAATGATAGACGATGAGCTGAATGATCATTGATCAGTTTAAATAGCAGCTGTTCAGTATTGAGTCCCTACACTAATATAAGTACATCACAGAAGGGGAAATATAAAAACATAGAAACAATCACAGAACATGGCCATATACTTACTGACTAAGGAGTGCAGATAGCTGCATCCTCTCAACATGCAGGTAGCAGACAACCAAATGATGGAGCTAATTACACCTGTGAGGGACACCGATGAAACAGCCACTCACACAGCCTCTTAATGTAGAGAGGGGTAGCTGCTTGATGTATACTCCCACACAGGGTAGATACAAAGTGGCAGACCTTCTGATACATGTAGGTCACCATTCAGACCAGCAACCTTTTAATGACACCATAATACTTTGCCGGGTTGCCCTGCACCTCAAAAAGTGAACCACATTGGTACTGCCACCCTAGGCTCCCTTTGGCGTTTTAAAGCCACACTGCATGTGAATAATCTATATATCTATATCTATCTATATCTATATATAAATGTATGTCTGTCTGTCTGTCCTTTATGCATTACTACACCATTCATCCGATCACCATGAAACTTTGGGAAGTTGTTGTGGACACTCCTGTGAAGGTTTCTGGCATAGTACATCTATCCTATGATAGGTGGCGTGCGTGCAAGCATCGTCAACAGTTTTGCCCCCCAAACGGAACTCAATCGGTCGTTCTACATCTCAAGCACGAAAGAAAAAGGCATTATGAGTTTCAGAAACAGATGAGCAATGGGATGCATGTTCAACTACAAAATGATACATCCGCCGAACGTTTCGCTAAACAATTGCTGGATATCGGGAATGGGAAGATGGCATAATGAATGTTACACAGGTTGCACACGTTAGTCAAATGGGTTTCAGGCAACTGACCCTGTTCTACACGGGAGGATGATGTGGCCCTACCTAAGCGGGGACATGGCCCCAATAAGGGCAACCCAGCAGTCTTCGGATTTGGGCCCTAGCTGATCCTAGGAACCATGCCACAGAACAGGAGACATACACATGACACATAACAGGGACAGAACAGGACACACAGAGCCAGAATACACAGCATACAAAATGCAACCACTAGTGACAGATAATAAGCTGAATATAAATACCAAGTATTAGTTGACATTTTGTACAAAAAGTGAAAGCTAGCGGGCCACTTCACGGCTCCTGGTTATACCGCTAGTCCCTACACTAACCAGGAGAACAGGACACCGTTCACACAGAACGCTGCAACAGAACAGGACACAGATAGCAGGTCACACAGCAAGCTTACACCAAGCTGACAGAATTTAAACGTACAAACCGTCATGAACCAGCAAGACATAGATCACACAGCAAGCTTGCATAAGGAACAGGGCAGAGCACCGGGCACACAGCAAGCTGACAGAAAACTGACAGGAAATAAACATACAAACGGACATGTACCAGCAGGTCACAGATGACACAGCAAGCTTGCAACAGGACGGACTCTACCGGCACAGACTCTACTAAGAGCTCACATGAACACAGATGAAACTCACAGCATACCTCATACCAGGGGGGATAGACAGTCAGCCACAGAGCTGACATAGGGGACTGTGTCAAGGATCCACCAACTGACACACTGGAAGCAGAGAGACACAACATACCTACTTGCAAACACAGATCAGAGTGGGGACAAGCTGAACATGACTGATAACAAGTTACAGAACATAAAAGTAACATGACTGCTCACCTTGGGTCCCAGCCAGTGACTGACCAGGAGCAGGGTTTATATGTGAGCACAGACATAAGAGATTGGCTAGCAGGAAGTACCACACCCAGTCAGATCAATTAACCCTCAACCACCTGTAGCTGTGTTGCTAGGAGTACATAGTACAACAGATCCCAGCAGCACATCCTGACAGTACCTCACCTTTAAAAAAGGGGCTTCCGGACCCTTTAAGCACATCAAAAATTATGCAACTCCTCCAAAATACAGACGCAGTACAGGACTTATCCATACGGGCCTAATGCAGACACACAAACACCTGTGAAGGAGGGGCCAAACGTAACATATAGCGTGCACGAAACCAGAGGGGAAACATGGCAACTCTCCCTACTGACATAACGTGCACAGGACTTATCCATAGGGGCCTAGTGCGGACGCCAGCCCGTCAGCAGGAGGAGGGAAAAAGCTCAGGTACATACAATACAGTGGTCTACAGAAAATGGAAAGGCTGGTCATTCATTACGTCCGCTGGGCGTACAACACCACAGGACAGACACCAGGACAGGAATACAGACTGCATAATGCAGGATGGGTAACAGACAGAGCTGGAACTCAGACACAGACAGGAAAACAGACCAAACAGGGCCCTAAATCTGCCTACCAACGGACAAAGAGGTCAGAATACGGATCAGGCGTCCACCCACCAACGGACGGATAGACATACAGAAATAGGAATTAGGCGTCCACAACCAATGGACGGGTGGATCAGACAGACAAGGCCCTTCATCCGTCTACCAACAGACTAGGAATCAGGATACAGATCAGGCATCCGCCCACCAATGGACGGGTAGACATACAGGAACAGGAATCAGGTGTCCACAACTAATGGATGGGTGGAACAGACAGACGGAAAACAGAGACTGTAAGAAACAGACATATGAAACAAAAATGGAGCTTACATGCATAGCCAGAACATAGCCAGCACACTCAGAACATACTAACATATCAACATACGACATAACATATGTATACAACATAAAAATGCATGCAAGCATACTCAGAACAAGAACATAGTACAACATACAACATAATGCACCCCCTTTTGTAAGTGAGGGGGCATTATGTTACGATTGTGTAGGTAAAACTAAGAACAGAGCCCACATTGGCTAGCAGGAAGTACCACACCCAGCCAGCTCAATTAACCCTCCACCACCTGTAGCTGTGCTGCTAGGAGTACATAGTACAACAGATCCCAGCAGCACATCCTGACAAAAAAACTTTTTTGAGCTGAACAAAATTAATTCTCTCCTTCGGTTCTAAGAATGAAGACATCTGGTGCAGAATTGATGCATGACTCCAAATGTATTTTGGCAACTTTCTATGAATATTATGAACAAATATATTCATCAAATGTTCACTATTCATCAGAAGAGTTAGATAATTACCTCACATTGCCTTCCCTACTCACTCAGATGATGCTCCTATTACATTGATGTAGATGCTCCTACTACATTGGATGAAATCACTTCCATCTTAATAGATGGAAAGAGAGGTAAGTTCCAAGAACCAAATGGGATACCACTGCAAGTATATCAGCAGTAGAGCGAACATGTAGCACCGTAACTATTCAAACTATACCAGGCATTTTTGTGACAAGGTATTTTACTTCTATTACTCAACAAAGCCACTATTGTGGTGTTATTGAAGCCTGATAAAGCCCTGGAAGGTTGCAGTTCCTACTGGCCAATTAGCCTACTAAACATAAATTCCAAAATACTAATTAAAATTCTGGCCAATAGGCTGGGCAATGTGATTTTAAGTCTCATTCATTCCGACCAATTGGGCTTTATGCTGGGCATATCAACTTCTGACAATATCTGTAGGGGTTAAGTAATTACTCAGGGTTACTAAGCTGGCTGTACCAAGAGTATTGGGTCTTGGGTGCAGCTAAGGCATTTGACTCCATAGAGTGGCCATTTTAAAAAGATTTTGATTTGGTGAAACTTTCCAGTAATGATTTTCCATCTTACATCATTTCCTTTAATGCATGTATATTGATTAATGAGATGCTTTCTTCACCGTTCTCACTTAGGCATGGGATTCGGCAGGAATGGCCATTATCACCACTGTTGTTTGCCTTGGCGATTAAACACCTGGCCCTTAAAATTCATCAGGATTCTTATTACCAAGGTATACAAATAGGTCAGAGAGAAAACTGCATGGGTTTGTAAGCAGATGATATGGTTCTGCTCTTAAACTAGCTAACTGAATTACTTCCCTATCCTATAAATATAGATAATACATTTAAGAAATACTCAGGTTAATTAGTGAATTGGCAAAAGGTATACTTTACTTAACAGTAGGCATAAGAGAATCAATCTCCTGCCCCACAATAGTATCATCCTTTAAGTACCTTGCTTTCATAATATCCTGGGACCCTTCCTTATCATATGATCTTAATATTTGCTTCCTTCTAATGTACTTTAAAACTGAGTTTTACACCTGGAAATTATTGTCACTCTCCATAGCACGCAGAATTAATCTAGTTAAAATGGCAGCTTTCCCTAAATGTATCTATGTACCAGAACATGGAAATGTATCAATACCCCGCTCCTTCTTTAACCTTCTTAAAGGGGTTGTCCCGCACCGAAACAGGTTTTTTTTTTTTTTTTTTGCATAGGCCCCCCGTTCAGCACAGGACAAACCCAAGGGATGTGTTGAAATTTAAAAAAAAAATTTTACTTACCCGAATCCCCTGTCTGCAACTTCTTCCTTCTTTTCCTCCAAGATGGCCGCCGGGATCTTCACCCACGATGCACCGCGGGTCTTCTCCCATGGTGCACCGTGGGCTCTGTGCGGTCCATTGCCGATTCCAGCCTCCTGATTGGCTGGAATCGGCACACGTGATGGGGCGGAGCTACGCGATGACATGTAGAAGGGGGCAGAGCCAGAACACCGCTCGTGCCCGGACCGACCAGAAGGGAGAAGACCCTTCTGCGCAAGTGCGTCTAATCGGGCGATTAGACGCTGAAATTAGACGGCACCATGGAGACGGGGATGCCAGCGCAGGGAAGGTGAGCATATAACTTCTGTATGGCTCATATTTAATGCATGATGTATATTACAAAGTGCATTAATATGGCCATACAGAAGTGTATAACCCCACTTGCTTTCGCGGGACAACCCTTTTAATTCATTAATATGATCCTTTACATGGAGTAATGGTAAACCAAATCTCAAATTGGCTATTTTACAATGTCTGAAAGATCAGGCTGGTGCCTCCCTTCCAGACCTATTTTTGTACTACGTTTCAGACCATTTGCAATTTTTCTAAACATGATTAATATATGCTGAACTTCCTAATGCTAAGGACCATCTGTTGCATGTTCTGAAACTGCATTCCTTATGACCAGTGTTCGAGAGAACGTAATCGCCCATTAATTTATTACTTCCTTTACGTAAATTAGCCAGACAGGTGTGGCAACAATCTAAAATCTTATTGCAATTTAAATAAATAATTGCTGAACCCCTACTCACCCCCGTGTGGAATAACCTTTCACTACAAATCCTAGAAGATTCACAATTCTGGTTTGATTATGGAGTAAGCTGTTTAGAACATCTGTTTGCAACTTGTATGTTGGAATCCTTTGAGGATATAAGCAACTACTATGATATTCCCAGAACATAATTTTACAAAGCTTCTATCTTTCTTTGTACCCATTAATAGGTGTATTGAAAAGCAAGGGCTTATTTCTATATTATTTACCCATCTCACAACTACTCATTTAACTTTACAATGTAGGTTCATTTTGGGACAGACCTTGAGTAAAGCAGGAAGAGAGCCTAAGAAAGGTCAAATACATATGCTTCCGAGATGACAAAACAGAAGGGAAATGATAATGAAATTAACGGTTCTTTATGAACTTTGCTCTACTTAAATAGAATGGCATTCTCATTAAGCTTTATTTGACTTGAGTGAGATAACATTTCCAAGAAAAGGAAGTTTTGTACTTGGCATATCATCTCTTAAGCATATAGGAAATTGTAGATGTTAAGAACATGTTAAAATTAGGGTGGACAATGAATGACCTTTAATTATGGTTTAAATAACATGCCAATGTTCCCAAAATGCAAATGTCAAAAATATGTTCTCTTTATCTATATGCTATGTTATTGTCAAATTTGATTATTTTGCTAATATATTGTTTTGTTTACTTGAAATATGTTTGCTAACATATGTACAACTGTCACACAATATACATACACCTTAAGAGGATGCGTTTTTTCCCAGACAGTTAGTGAAACAGCATCCTGTCTGATTCTTGAGTCTCATTGCTGGCTGATCTACTTAAGTACTTATAATTCCTCCACAATAGTGAATATGTTAACAAATGCACAACCTCACTGTCCGCTATATAAACTATTCATTAAATCACTGTGCAAATTAACAACCGATATAATAATCACATCATTAGGGGAAATTAAACCGAAATAGAACTATCTTATTCTTAAACATGAGTGCCACGGAGTATGCCCCAAAATACCTCTGTGTGCTGTAGCAAACAGCTTTGCCAGGACACAATGTATTTACAAAGTTAGGATATAAATAACATGTACTATAGTGATAACCTGAGAATACAAGAAATTAGCGTATGACCCATTTGACTTATTATGGCTTTGATCTCTATAGTATACTGCAACAGCCAATCATGGTGCATTGTGGTGACGTACCATCCACAACAAAATCTATCATCTATCTATCTATCTATCTATCTATCTATCTATCTATCTATCTATTATCTATCTATCTATCTATCTATCTGTTTACACTCATGTATGTGTGCATGCATCAGCCATTAAATAGTCTGTTAGGGGCTGATTGCTTTCAGACACAATTTGCAAATGATTCACATTTTACTCCCTGATCCAGGTAACTACATCAGAGACTACTTCCATTCCACATGTACCTGACCTGCATACAAAAGCAAGAACAGAGCTTTGTAATTCTTTGTGATCTGCCTTATTATACAGAAGTGGCCATGTGTAGGCAGGCACTGGGAAGAAAATAGAGACAGGGGTGTCACAGGAGTCACCAACAGTTGCAGCAGCAGTGAATCTATTAAGTAAATAGGAAAAAACTCATCTACACTTTGATTATTGTGTACAAAACACAGTGCAGAAAAGCTAAAAGCCTGCAAAAATCTCCAAAAATGAACTGAACGAAAAGGATACATCAGTAATTGGTTTGAAGTCCTTGCAGTACAGTGCTTAAAGGAATATTTCAACTGAAGAAATGAAAATGAAGAAGTGAGGTCCCTCTAATGAACTGCTGGGACTGTTTTCATACTGCCTGTGGTCATCCTAGAGTCAAAACTAGAGCTTACACAAAATAAGAAATACATTTCATTTGTTAGGCTGTTTAAAACAAATGGGCATACAATAAATATAGGGGTTGCAGAGGGCCAAAGCCCTATCTCCCACATATGGAGATACACATATTATAAATGGCACATGGTAACTGGGGGCCTTGTTACAGATATTGCATTGTGGCTCAGTGGTTAAGTAAAACATCCGTAGGCATATTAGCTTTTTACACCCCACCTCCACACCATGTGAAACCTGATTGGTTGTTTGGATTTACTCATGATTGGTTATTTGAGTTGGCTGATTCACAGTGATTGGTTATTTGGTTTGGCTGATTCACGGTGATTGGTTGTTTAGGTTGGCTCGAGTAGAGGTGGTGTTGAATAGGGGTATATGCCATCCATAGACAAGCAACTGTCTTACAATATACATACACTGTTACCACTTTGGTTCCTGGACTTTGTGGACTTGTAGGATTGTCATATAGCAATGGTTATTAGACCAATACAGCAGATAGAAATGAAATAATAATGATGCTATACTGCAGGGCTGGACTGGGATTAAAAAGCAGCCCTGCCACACAAACTCAACTAGGCCATATAGAATATCACCAACCTATGCATGTATCAAAAACCAGTGGAGATTACTGTGAAGCTGAGTTCATGTTTATTAACAGTATGCCATGCAAGCAATTATTGTGCTGCAAAACCACATATGCTTTGCTGTGAACTGCTATGGTTTTATAATGCAACTATTGGCCACTTGGTTTTCACTGGTGAAATATGTTTTTAAAAAAGTGTTTTACTTGTAGAAGTATGCAAATGCCATGATTGCATAATGCTTATACAGTGACACCTATTGGAAGGCAGCTTTCCTGCAAGGCAGTGACCTTTTAACAAGCTTTCTAACAATGACTACTAATATAAGCCAATGACAAAGTCTTCTCCACAGTAAAAAGATAAGCCATGGTCAATATGACCATAATTTATCTTTTCCTTGTAAAAGGCTGACATGTCATCATGGAGTCTGAATGGGTTGGTATGGCATCTAGAGGCTTGAAGACAACCTCTAGGTCTGCCATCTACGGTGGCTGAGCCTCAGAGAACCATATAAAACGCTGCAATACTGTTAAAAAAGGTTTTAATAAGTGTAAAAAAATATTAAAAAATTTGAAAGGTAAAAAAAGCAAAAAAATCATCACAAATTTGATATTGCCACATTCATAATGACCCATGTAAAAAATTTTGTACATTATACAAGCTGCGCAGTGCACGCAGTGATAAAAGCATAATAATAAACACGGCAAAAATAGCTAATTTTGCATATCTTGTCTCACAAAAAGTGTAATAAAAAAGCAATCAAAAAGACATCTGAAATACCAATTGGTACAATTGAAATGTACAATTCATCCTACAAAACAAAAAAAGCTTACATAGAACCACTCGGGGTCTTTGAATGTGGCAATACAAAAAAAGGTACATCTTTTGAAAAAAGTGTGAAAAAAACAATATAAATTTGCTATTGATGTAAATGCACTGACCTCCAGAATTAATTTATCATAAAATATAAAAAAAAATATTGCACTATTAGTTTTCCACTAGTAGCCACCTTGTAGTACCAGACATAAAGTAAGCACACTCATTAAATAGTGCCAGTCATTTATGGGTGTGTGTCTATATCATACAGTAGCTTATGCAGCATTCCTTACTGTCAATACCTCCTCTTCCTGATTTTTACCATCCTCTTCCTATCTAACAAATTTCCATTCCTATCAAACTGCTCCTGCTCCTCTTTTCACTATTACAGCTAATCTGCATTTTATGCGCTCTTCCTACAAGTTTTTCTTCCCATTCTGCAGCTTCTACTTCTTTATGGAATTAAGCAGCCTTGGGTGTCCAACCATGAAGTGGCCCACCGTGAATTTGCTTGGTTAGCAGATTGCTAATCCAGGCCTGCCATACTTTATTATATTACTACTACAATCGACTATATGAAAGAAATTATTTATATGCACTTATCCTACGAAGACTATAAACGAAGGGGAAAAACCATCTCCTTAAAAACACTTCTTTTATTTTAAAAAATCCCCAAAATTGGATTTGGCCCTTACTGCGTAACTCCATGTCTATGCTCAGACGCGTTTCGAAAGATACTTCTTTTGAAATGCATGTGCGCATAGACATGGTTGTACATGGTAACTACCATTTATAATGTTATGCATTTTTTGGCATTAAAAGTGTTTTTAAGGAGCTGATTTTTCTCCTTTTGTTGTTGCTATAGAATCCGTTTGACTCACGGTCAGCCTGAGCACCTGAGAACCTTCAAGCTAACCTGGGGTAAATACTTCTAACCAGATGAAGATAACATTCTGTAATGTATTTTGAAAGATGATGAGTAGAGATGAGCGAACGTACTCGGTAAGGGCGATTTCGCAATTGAGCACCGCCATTTTCGAGTACTTCACTACTCGGGTGAAAAGTACTCGGGGGCGCTGTGGGTGAGCGGGGGGTTGCAGAGGGGAGTGGGGGGGGGGAAGGGAGAGAGAGAGAGCTCCCCCTTGTTCCGCGCTGCTACCCCCCACTCCCCTCTGCAACCCCCCGCCCCACAGCGCCCCCGAGTACTTTTCACCCGAGTAGTGAAGTACTCGAAAATCGCGGTGCTCGATTGCAAAATCGCCCTTACCGAGTACGTTCGCTCATCTCTAATGATGAGCAATTGTATAGCAGATAGCCCTTTTTCATGACACCACTGTACATGTTTATTTCAATGGGTGTAGGGACAAAAATCTTTTTTGTGATTAAAGGAGTAGTCTGGGCTCCTTTCAATTGATGACTTGTCCACTGGATAGACCATCAATAGTTAATTCAGGTTTCTGGTGGACAACCATACCTTCTCTCCAACCCAGAAAGGGGAAACCGATTGACAATGTCTGTCTGCTACTTCTTTGTAGGCCTCCTGAGCTTCCTGCAAGGCTTCCTTTGATTTGGCTTTGAGTATCTGCCAGTGATTGATCATTGGGATGGGAGTCTTGGCACAAAGGCTGGAAATGAAAATTGTAGTTGGAAAAGAATGGACTCTGGGCCGTAGATCTATGCTGGGCATAGGTATACGTGAACTCCACTGTTGGTAGATAATCCACCCAGTCGTCCTGAAGATGGGAGATGAAGCAGCGGAGATACTGCTCCAGAGTCTGGTTAGTTCTCTCAGTCTGGCCGTTAGACTGAGGATGAAAGGCAGAGGATAGACTCACAGTAATTACCAGGGCCATGCAGAAGTATCTCCAGAACTTCGAGGTGAACTGAACCCCTCTGTCCAAGTTGATATCATCAGGATATAGTTGTAAAGCTTCCCGGACCATCAACTCTGTAGTGTGCGGTAGGAATCTTATTTATTCATGAAGTGAGCCATCTTCGTGAGTTGGACCACAACAACAAGGATGGTAGCCATTCCTTTCGAGGGGGGCAGATTCACTAAAAAGTCTATTGATATAGTTTCCCGTGGCCTGGATGGGACTGGAAGAGGTTGTAAGAAACCAGAGATTGAGCTCATGATGTCTTGTTCTCCGTGCATAATTCACAAGAGGTGACATACCTTTTCACATTCCTCCTGCAGTCGGGCCACCAAAAGGAATGAAGCAAGAGTTCTAAAGTCTTTGTGACCCTGAGATGGCTAGCCAGATAAGAATCATAAACTTGTTTAAAGACTTAGAGTTGACCAGCCTCAGGAACAAATTGTAATATAAGGAGACAAATAAAGTGTCCTCCCCCAGCTGTCCAGTATCAATAAGCTGCTGCTCAGGACACTAGTGAAGTTGAGTTGACATCCTTGCCCCTTACTAGATAGTTATTAGACAGGTAGATAGACACTATATATATATATATATATATATATATATATATATAGAGAGAGAGAGAGAGAGAGAGAGAGAGAGAATCCATTTAAGCTCCTTTTTCTTCAGTATTCATGGTCACCTCCTCTAGTCAGTTGCGGAACATGGTCGATTGTTTTAAATCTGAATTGGCTAACGGAGTGGTTCATATATATAAAATGTTTTGGAATAGGTAAATCTGTCGTCTTGGTTCATTAAAACCATGAAATGATAAAAAGCATTGAAAAGAGTCCCATTCGTTTCCACATTTGGCCATCTTAGTGGGAGAATTGGGGGCATATTGCCCCTGTTGAATACTATAAGGAAAGATATTGAATCTAATTATAGCCTCCCACATATATCTGTTTATATATATTAGGCGTTGTCACCGGAGGTATGATATGTATGGAGTATCCTAGGTGAACTATTAGATTTAATGTACATAATGCACATTAATTGTGAGTGATTATAAGCATTATATTTGCCTTACACTAACAATATTTATATAATGTGTATAAAATATGTTAGACAATGAGTATTATTTAACTCTATGTTGATTACTTTGATGTGAACATCTAAGCCTCCTTCATAGGAATGTTAGTTTGCGTGATAGGCTGTGCTGATACACATACTGCCTTTCTACAGATAGTGTTCTTGCAGTGACAAGCTGTGTGGACAACGGGTGCAGACTTTGTTGATGTGTGGTGACGTCTCTATAGAAACAGATCACATGACTTTGATCATGTGTCCATACACGCTAGGTAATGTCCTGGGACATGCGCAGTAACACCCTAATGATGCACAATGAAGCTGCCAAGATGATAGCTCATGTGACTGTGTCATGTGATACGGGAGACATCCGGTGATCCCAGACATGCGCAGTGACACTGCAGGACGCCGGGACTGGGTTTTACATATGGCAGTGATACCCACCACACCTGGGAGCACATCATGGTCACTTTTAGGCATTTAACCCCTTAATGACCGGGCCATAGTGTTTTTACGTCCTCCCGAAGTGCGCTTTATTCTCTGAGGACATAAAAACATGTGTCCTGCAGAGAATAAAGCCCCTCGGACTGTGGACGTGACAGCTCCATGCTGTCGGTGTCCGCAGGTAGCTGACAGCATGGAGCTGTCATCCCGGACTGTTCGGACCCCCCCCCACCCGGCATTGCGATCGGCGCTATGCAATGGATAGCGCCGATCGCAAAAAAGTAAATAAAACTGCAAAAAAAGTTAAAGATTCAGCTGCTCCGATGGATCGGATCCATCGGAGCAGCTGAAATTACTCACCGAGGTGCGCGGCACGGCTCCCCGCTGTCCCGATGCTTCGGGTCCCGTAGCCGTCCTTCTGCGCATGCGCGCCAGGCGGCATTACGTCAGCCGCATGCGCAGAAGGCCCGGCGGCATGGGAAATTTAAAATCTCCTGGCTCCCGGCTCCTGTAGGTAGCCGGGAGGCAGGAGATGTCAGCGGGGACCGCAGTGAGCGGTCCCCGGTACCGCGATCGCCGTTATACAATGGATAATGGCGATCACGGAAAAGTGCAAAAAAGTGTAAAAAAAGAAAAGTTTCACCTCCCCTCATGGATCGGATCTATGATGGGAGGTGAAAATACTCACCTCAGGTCCGCCGATGTCCTCCGGCCGGTGTCGGGACCCCCCGCTGGCTTCTGCGATGTGCCGATGTGGCGCGCATGCGCAGAAGCCGGCGAGCCTGGCAAATTTAAAATCTCCCTGCACCCGGCTGTCACAGTTAGCCGAGTGCAGGGAGATATGACTGGGGACCGCTGTATGTGGTTTCCAGTCATATGATCACCGTTATCCATCGGATAACGGTGATCATATAAAGTTAAAAAGTTTAAAAAAATTATTTTTAGGAAGTCAATTTTTTTTCTGTATAAGTGGGCAATGGGGCCTGGAATTTATTCAGTTCTGCCCAGAAATCCAGCGGGCATTCCCTCCATTATAGACCTAGCCATGTGTCCTGTAAGTAGATTAGGGCCACAATGGGTATGTTTCTGAACACGGGACAAACAGGGGGTATCCATTTTGGGGTGAAAGTCTTCATTCCAATGTGTGCTGTAAAAAAAAAACAGTTTTTAAATTGACAAAATTGACAAACAAATGAAAAACGTAATTTTTTCCTTTTGCTTTGCTTAGATTCATTCAAATACTTTGGGGTCAAAATATGCAGTACACTCCTAGATTAATTTGTTAAGGGGTCTAGTTTTCAAAATAGAGTCATTTGTGGGGATTCTCTATCGTTTTGGCCGCTCAATGGCTCTACAAGTGGGCAATGGGGACTGGAATTTATTCAGTTGTACCCTGAAATCCAATGGGTGCTCCGTCCATTATAGGCCTAGCCATGTGTTCTTTAAGTAGATTAGGGCCACAATGGGTATGTTTCTGAACACGGGACAAATGGGGGTATCCATTTTGGGGTGAATGTCTTCATTCCTATGTACACTGTCCAAAAAAAACAGTTTTTAAATTGACACAATTGCCAAAAAAATGAAAATCATAATTTTTTCCTTCTGCTTGGCTTAGATTCATTCAAAAACTGTGAAGCCAAAAAAGTCATCATACCCCTAGATAAATTCGTTAGGGGGTCTACTTTTCAAAATGGGGTCACTTGTGGGGGTTCTCCATCGTTTTGGTCACTCAATGGCTCTACAAGTGGGCAATGGGGACTAAATCTCCTTCAAGCAAAATTTCTGTTCCGAAAGCCACCGGTTGCTCCTTTCATTTTGGGCCCCATTGTGCATATAGATGTAATACTAGGGCCACAATGGGTATGTTTCTGAGCACGGGACAAACAGGGGTGTCCAGACGTAAGATTAGGGCCACAATGGGTATATTTCTGAGCACGGGACAAACAGGGGTATCCATTCTGGGGTGCAAATCCTAATTTTCATGTGTACTATAGAAAAAAGTCCTGTCTTTAAAATGACATATTTGCAAAAATATGAAATTTTAGTTTTTCTCTTCTAAATTGCATTGACTCCTGAAAAAAAAACTGTGGGGTTAAAATACTCCTGACACCCCTCAGTAATTACGTTAAAGGGTGTAGTTTTTAAAATGGGGTCACTTGTGGGGGTATCTATCATTTTGACTCCTATGAGCCTTTCCAATCTTGGATTGGTGTAGGAAAACAAAGTGTTCCTCAAAATGCTGAAAAGTAATGTTACATTTGTACGTCTCCTAAATGGTTAAAAAAAAAAATGTTTTTCCAATGTGCGCCCAAAATAAAGTAAACGGATGGAAATATAAATCTTAGCAAAAATTTCTATATTATGTTTGCACATATTTGAGATATTGCAGTTGGAAATGTGAAAAAAAACGATTTTTTCAAAATTTTCCCAATTTTGGCGCTTTTAATAAATAAACACAAATTCTATCGGTCTTTTTTTTCCACCTAAATGAAGTACAACATGTGGCGAAAAAACAATGTCAGAATCGCTTGGATATGCAAAACCTTTCTGGTGTTTTTCCATGCTAAAGTGACACGTGTCAGATTTGCAAAATTTGGCCTGGTCATTAAGGCGCAAACAGGCTTGGTCACTAAGGGGTTAATGTGTTAATGTCTCATTAATTGAAGGATGATGTCGATAGGCTGCTTTCCAGCCCTACACCTGTTGCTGATTGGGGCAGTTTTAAGATTGCTATATAAATGTATGTTTGTTCAGTATGACTAAGAAACTTGCAATAGACCACTTGGATCAAAACATTGTTTTCCTTAGCTTTTTTGCATCCACAACTGCTGCTTCTCTTTTATTTTTTTCTGGATTGTTGTGCTTAGGTTATGGTCCAAAACCTACTCTGAATGGCTTGCAGACCAATTGGAGTTGAATTTTCGCTCACCCTATCTGGGTTATTGCTGGTTGTTGCTGCCGTCCAAACTTGGAAATGGCTTCAGTCCTCAGCTAGAGACTCAATGTGGATTGACTGAAGGAGTAAGGGGTGTCGGTGCCCAAACTCCACAGTCTCTCTTTTCACAGTTTGGAAAGTTTCTGGTCAATCCGAATGCATAGCTGAATGAAGTCTTCCGGGTTATGAAGGGTCTTCACTCTGGCAAGTTCACCTTTTACCCACTCAGATAGTCCCCCGCAGAATTGACTCTGTTGTGCAGCTGGATTACACGTGATATCATTCGCCCAACAACAAAATTCCGCCATATACCCTGCAACAGAATGTCGCCCTTTTCATAGGTTATGTAACCTGTCTTTGGCCGTGATACAGTGATTCAGATCATCAAAGATTTGGTCCATAGCAGTCGTGAAGGCATCGAGGCTATCAAGGAAATTACTGTTGGTTTCTATGTACGGTGAGGCCCATGTGAGTGCCTCATTACTAAGAAGGTTAATGATGAAAAACACTTTCTTCCTGTCACTGGTAAACAAGTTGGCCTGCATCTGGAAATAAATCTGGCATTGATTAAGAAATCCTCTATACTGACGCCAATCCCCACTGAACTTTGCGGGCAGTGACATGCGGACATCAGAGCCTGAGTCATGCGAATCCAGAAGTTGCCTGTGTAAACTGATTATTTCTCTTTGCTGATCTAGCACCAATGCTTGGAATCCAGCAAACTTCTCCTGGTAGGAGGCACAAAATTACTGGAGCTATGTAACTTACTTCCGCAGCATGGTCAGTATGGACTCCATGTTTGGGCGTGATTCATTTTTAACGTGTTACCGGCGCTGGATAGGAGCCATGGGTGTAATAGCCATGCACGTCAGTAGTCAGGATAGCCAGGAGTTGTTATCTGGAAATTTGTTGCAGTATGAATGGATGAGGCAGGTAACATAGTCAGAGAGCAAGCCAAAAGTCATCAATAGGAAGTTTTGGTTCATGGTTCAAGGAGATGAGGTAGGCAATGGAGTCAGAGAGGAAGCCAAAAGTCAATATCAGGAAGTTTTGTAGAAATAGCAGAGAAACGGGCAACATGAAGCTGGATTAAACCATGCTGTGAAGCAGAATAATCACAAGCTTATGCAGTGGCAGGGCAAGGCTTTTTATAGGAAGTCTAATCAAGAGCTGGGCAGAGCTAGGACATGGACTGGGTTAACAGGATCTGGGAACAAGGCAACAGATATGCAAGGGAACTGTCCAAAGAGCTGATGGTTCAATAAGAAGGGCTACTGCTTGGAGTACAGGAGATTCCTGGTTCAAAGTCCTGATTCCCTTCCATCAGCTGATCGTTTGGCCTGCTGTCCACTATACCGGTCTG
Organism: Eleutherodactylus coqui; assembly: GCF_035609145.1. Classification (NCBI taxonomy): domain Eukaryota; kingdom Metazoa; phylum Chordata; class Amphibia; order Anura; family Eleutherodactylidae; genus Eleutherodactylus; species Eleutherodactylus coqui. Next base: position 308,367,560 of record NC_089837.1, read on the forward strand.
AATGTTGTCATCAGTGGACAAGGGAGAAAGTGTGAGCACCAGCTTCGCTCCCACAGAAATCAACTTTTCCACTTCCTGCCCAGTACAGGATGTCACTAACAGGAGCAGGAATTGGAATAGGAGTGCGGAGCTTACAATGATTTAAATGGGAGTGTAGCTACCACTCCTACATCCTCTCTTGTCTGCTGATGACAACATCCAAACAATCAGCTGATAGACGGGGGTCCGTCCATCAACTAATGAGCTATGGTTACCCCTTTAATTAATGGGGCATGATGAAATCCAACATACCTGATACTTCTAGTCCCCTATATGTTTAGTTGGGGATGAGTCAGGGGGACCTTAGACACATAAGAACATAATCCAAATTTTATTTTTTTGTGTATTGTCACCTAGGATCCCAAACATGTAAAGCCAAAGTCAGCCAATTGTGGCAAGACTAGCAAAACCATCCTATGCGTATTGATTTCAACATGCCTGATTCTTTGGTCTCAAGAGAAAACTCATCAGCAAAGGGGCCTGTTAGTTACTTCCCTCTCCACAGTAAGAACACATGCATGCTTGGCTAAGCATGCATATCTATAGTGGATTCTGGAAGAATAGCTGTGGTTGAAGGTGATAAGTAGAGACAGAATGGAGTCAGATATTCCAGTGCGCCCAGACTTTCAAGTCTGCAGTGAACAGCACAAGTTTATCACTAAAGACATATTCTTATCTCATTAATCAGCATTAATAAGTAAATGGAGCAGATCATCAATTTGCTTCCTGTGTCCAAAACACAGCGTTGCCAAAGATTCTTCTCATTTTTAATTCCACAATGTAGAACTGGTTGTCAAGGGTCTAACCTGGCCACTTCTCCGCTCTGCAATTCACCTTAGTAGGATAGCTTCTGGGTATGAGCAGTAGCTCAGAAGCTGTTTTATGGGGGGCAGTACATTTTTTCTGTTTACAGGAAAAGAGTCACACTGTATGCATACACCAACTTCGTGGGCACAGAGTGTTGCAATGGGGCACCCGATGAGTATGAAACACAGCTTCCTGGACTCCCCTTCCCTCACCTTTGAGCCCCATGTCATAGCTTATAGAACTCAAATGTGATGACAGGTTCCCTTTAAAGAAGATTAATATGAAAGGAACTCATACACTTGATGGTTGTATCTTCATGGTCTTACAAAACCTAGCTAAGCAATTGAATAACCATTGTTTTTTAAATTTTAAAGGGTTGACCAGTTTCTAAATATAAAGTTCACATGCCCTAACATTAAAAGTTAAATTAAGATCCCTTTGCAAGGGATGCATATCAAGTGGACTACCACCTATCACTCCTGTGCTTTACACAGGAGCAATAGTCATTCAATGAATGTAGGCAGAGCAGTCTGGGGAATATTCTGGCTGCCCACCTCCATTCACAGTACACAGAGGCTATGTTTACATAGCCCAATAGTCACTTGGTTTTTAGTTCCGCAACTCCGTCAGGTGAGGGATTTCTCTCTAAGCCACCTGTCAGCTGCATGTACACAGGACGATTATCACCTGAATTCATTGTTTCCAGTGGTAATTCAGGTCTTCATCGCCCCTTTTCAAGGTACCTTAACTTTCTGTATTCATAAGATGTCTGCAGGACAAGGGATTGTGGGCTAATACACTCCGCAGCAGCAAGCGTTTTTGCGCATCTTCCCATCTGAAGAAGCCCTGAGTTCAAATGAAGCATGTGAGTGGGTGCAAGATGGATGGGACATTCCATTTCCAACATTATGCAGGTATTTAACATTCCTTGATCCACTGTATCACAGGAAAACATCATTGAAGGCATTTCCACCCACACTGGACAGAGCAGTGGTCACCCACAGGTGCTTAGCCTCTTCCTGACGCAGGTTGCATATTTATATGCTGGCAGGGTAGCAGTTCCCACAAATGGACATAAACTTATGTTCTATGAATGGCACAGGCTCAAAAGCTGAGCCTGCACCATCGCCAGCTGCAACAATGGGGATTGGTGAGAACTGTGATCCTTGCTGTTAAACCCTTACATGCTACAAACAATGTTGATCATGTTTGGCATGTAAAAGATTCACAGACGGCCGATGGGTTGCCATGGCAAGCAGATGACCATCAATGGTGTCTGGGTCTGCCATGGCATGTGATTGCTATGATAAGTGATAATAGCATCATAGGTTCAAGTCCCCTACAGGGACATAGAGAAAACTCTTTTGTGCACTTTCCTCTCTTAAAAGTTTTTGAAAAAGACATGTTGGTATCATCGCATCCACAATGACCCAGAAAATAAGTTAAACACACTCTGTATCTTGTACAGGAAACACTATAAAAAATACAGAGTCCAGGAACACCGGAATGATACCAAAAAGACTCTAGGTTATCATGCAAAAAATAAGCCCTCACAGAGCTCCATTAATGTAAAAATATAATGTTATGGAACTTTGAATGCAGCAATGAAACAAAAAAATTCCAAGTAAAAGAGTTTTTATTATGTGAAAATGGAAAAATTAATGTTTTTTCTCCCTGCACTCCTAAACAAATTTATAAAAGTTATACAATATGTTATATGTGCACAGAAATGGTACCAATAAAAATTACAGCTTACCATGCAAAAAACAAGCTCTCATATGGTCATGTCAACAAAGAGATAAAGTAATAGCTTTTGAAAAGTGGAGATGAAAATCCTTCAAAAATTGTTGTCTCCTTAGGTCCAAAGTAGGCCGTGTCACTGAGGAGTTAATGATCTTGACCGACTGGACAAGTGACTCTGGTAGAAATCACATCTAGATTCAATGCAGGAGGCCTTACGTGCATATCTCACAGGTCAGTGCAGTGTTTTTTTAGCTTTCATGGGATATAGGAGCAGAAGACCGACCAGAGTGCCTTTGTTAACACTACTACACCGGACACAGCACCTCATCTTACCCCATAAGGTTATCAATTGTTTTGAGGTAATTGTCGGGTTTGTGTGTAGTGTGAACCCCATGAAGCCATGGTCCCTAGTTGTCAATAAGGCACTGTGAAGGCTGATGGTAGTTCCATACTGGTGTGGATGTGTTCTCAATGCATGGGTTGGGTCCACCTAAACATGTCATTAACTTATGCCCGCTATGTTTCACTGTTTGGTGACCATTTGCAGCCCTTCATGGACTTCATGCACCCTCACAATGATAAGATATTCCAGCAGGTTAAGGGACCAGGTCATCAGGCCCAAGTTGGCCAAAATAGGTTTGAGGAGCATTCTTGAAATTTCACATGAATGGTGTATGTTCACCTAACATGAGCCCAATTAAGCATTTATAAAATGTGATAGAGATGCCCATTTGGACCAGAAATCATGCAACTAAAAATAACAAGGAGCTGCCTATCCAGATGGCATGGCTCAACATTCCTCCAGATGTCTTCTGTCCACCTTTGAAATCAAAGCCAATTTGAGTTGCTGCACTTCTGCAGGCTAAATGAGGTCCTACATGATATTAATTCCTGTTCAATTATTTTTCACATGTCAGTGTATAAGCTATTACATATACAGTTCTTGTGCCTGTGCAGCGAAGAGAAACTACAGATGCCCATCATTGCATCGCAGTGGTTTGCATACTCCCTCATCCTCCAGCTCTTACAGATAGGGAGGGGGAAGACAACTTAGGAGTAACTGATATGGTTTTTAATGTGAGGGCACATGACATTTATGTTTAGAAATTGGCCAAAAAAAATGTAAGGACTCCCTACATATAAGTAATATACCATCAAAAAATGTTCAGTGTTATTTGTTAAACTTGTCAAACAAATATGTTTACATTTTATGACATAGTAAGTAGTAATCTGAATTGAGGGTTAGCTATATATATAACATACTTTGACTTTTCTACGCATTTATACGTGTCTTGTAGTTTGCATATATTAGGATCAATCTGTCTCAATTGCTGTAAGACCTTATCCAAAAAATAGTCATAGATTGATTATTTCAAATTCAGCCAACTCTGTACTAGGACCACTACTGCTTATTCTGTATACCATCTTACACTACATTATTGTGTATCCTGCAGTGTTTTCTCTGCATTTATAGATGTCACCGAGCTATGTATTATTATCAGTACTACTCAGAATGTTTTATCCCTACAGGGAAGTCTAGATAAACTGGATGAATGGGCAGTTACAACATTTCCATGTCATTTAAACCCTGAATAGATCACAATTGTGTTGGTGTAGGGCCTCAGGTTAATTGGAGGCCACCATAAATTAACTACTCCATATCGTATACTACCCCTTTCATAAAAGTCCAGCTATTTTCTAAATTTCAGTTAGTTCAGCTTGTTTAGAAAAATAATACAATTAAAAACAAATCACGCTTGTCACTAATGTTCCCTCTAAGCCATTTTTAGCTGCTATGCAGAGTAGTCAGGGGATTGGGCAATGTTCCTTCTAAGATGGTCAGCAGGTTGTTAAGTGTCTATTCAAATGACATGGCCAAGTCATATTTTTTTACTGAAATTACTGTATCACCAGGTCAAACTGGGGCTTTTTTTTGTGAAACTGCTGCAAAACTAGTTTAACTTTATGCAAAAAACAAAATGATTTTGCTGCATCGTCTGAACAAATCCTTACTGTAAGGTATGTGGGGTCACTTACTATAGAATGTGTTCACATATTTTATTCAAATTGCATTATTTTTTGCTGCAATTTTGCAAAAATCACAGCAAGAAAATGTGATTTGACCATGACTTATGAATATAGCGTTAATGTGTGGCACATTAGGTTCCTAATTGTATCTAATTTGCTAATCTTACATTAATAGTAACTAACCCTGTGTACCTCTCATTAGCCCAAATTGGTAGTTTTCAAAAGATTGTTTATGTCTGCAAAACAACAATTTTATCTGTAAAAACCATAAAGCCATTTGCATACACACTGGAATATTCCACTTAGGCCAGCTGTACTGCGAAAGGCCTGAACAGCGAGCCGCCAGACATGTGCAGTCCATTTTTTTTTCAAATCCCTGCTTTTCACACTATGCAATGACGTAGAATCCACGGCCCTTCCGCAATTACATTGCAAAAGGGTCGCGGGTCGTACAGCTTCCAGTGACTTCACTGGAAGCTGTCTGTGCTGAATCCGTACAGAAATAGAGCTGTGATTTTTCCTCTGCAAGCGGAAAATTGCAATTGATTTACTATCATGTAAAGAGGAAAAAGCATTTTTCTATAGCATGCTATTGGCGGTATTTGCAGCGGAATCCGGAGGCGGAAGCGCGCTCTGGATTCCTCTATGTAAATCTGTCCGTGCGCAGCCAGCCTAAGGGCTCAGTCACATGGGTGCATCGGCACCCGTACACCGACGCCGATGCACCGGTGTGACCGACAGTTAGAAGACGGCCGTACCTGAAGATGGACGTCTCTCTGCAGCGCAATGAAGCCGGTCACATGTTCTTTCCTCCGGCGCTGCAGAGAGACGTCCGTCTTCAGGTACGGCCGTCTGCTGTATGCAGTAACACGGGCGCCGATGCGCTCGTGTGACTGAGCCCTTATGCTGTAGAATATTCCATGGTCAAAATCCAAACTAAAATCCGCAAGAATAAATGCAGATTTTGAAGTGGAATTGCTGGCAAATCTAATCCATTTGCAAATCCACTTCAGAAATCTGCATGTGAAACATGCCAGATGGACCACAATAGTTACAGACTATAATGTGCTCTGCAGATGCTGTTCATTTCTGTCATAGGATGGATCTGACATTTGCTGGATAGCTGGAGTGAGATTCCAGAAGATGCTCTCCTCCTGATATTATGGCACTGTGTACTCTCCAGACCCTCTCCTTGGGAGCTTCCTCTAAGCTGGAAGATCTCAGCTGCTGTGCAGCCACACTGCCATGCAGCTTATAGTGAAAACAATTTATCACATAAAGAAAAATTTATGTATAAGAAAATGTGTTCAATCAATATACAGCTACTAGAAAAAGATTTAAGTTAAAGGGGTTTTTCTAAGTTCTACAATTTCTGCAAAACCAGTTCCCATGCAGTAAAATAACAAGTAAGCATATACTCACTTCTTCCCGCTCATGCTGTGGTACTGCTTCGGGTCTTCCCTCTGATGTCAGATTTAAAAGCTTCCCCAGCCTTTTTACAAATTGTCAAAGGCACTACAGTAAATAACAGAGCTCAGCGCTTGAATACTGAGCTCTTATTCGCTGCAGTGCCTGTGATGTCCCGAACCCTGGGCAGGACTGTAGCTTAGAATCATAGAATGGTAGAGTTGGAAGGATCTTTGAATCCAACCCTCTGCTCAATGCAGGATTCACTAAATCATCCCAGACAGATATTTGCCCAGCCTTTGTTTGAAGACTTCTATTGAACTAGAACTCACAATCTCACGTGAAAAACTGCTACATTCATTGATTCTCCTCACTGTCAGAAAATGTTTTCTAATATCTAATTTGTGTCTCCTCTCTTTCAGTTTCATCCCATTGCTTCCAGTCTTTCCTTGTGCAAATGAGAATAGGGCTGATCCCTCTGAACTGTGTCAGCTCTTCAGATATTTGTAGTCCACTATTAAGTCTCCTCTCAGCCTTCTTTTTTGCAAGCTAAACATTTACAGATCCTTTAACCGTTCCTCAGAGGACATAATTTGCAGACCACTTACGATCTTGGTAACTCTTCTCTGAGCTCGCTCCAGTTTGTTTATGTCTTTTTTAAATCGGATGCCCAGAACTAGACACAGTATTCTAGATGAGGTCTGACTAAGAAAGAGTAGAGGGGGATAATTACATCACGTGATCTAGACTCTATGCTTCTTTGAATATATCTCAGAAGTTTTTTTTTACATGTGCTGTTGCTTAGCCTAGTACTTCCCATTCTGTATTTGCTTTTTTCATTTTTCTTGCCCAGAGATAAGACTTTGCTTTCTGGTTAAATACCATTCTGTTAGTCGCCAGCCACTGTTCAAGCTTTTCTAGATCTCTCTGAATACTCTATCTCTCTTCCCTAGTGTTAGCTATCCCTCCTAGCTTTATGTCGTCGGAAGATTTGATCAGTTTCCCCTCAATTCCTTCCTCCAGATCATTTATAAAAATGATGAACACTGGGCCCAGGACAGAGCCTTGTGGTACCCCACTTGCCATATTCTTCCATTTGTATGTCCAGCCATTTATGACCACTCTTTGAGTACAATCACTCAGCCAATTGTGAATCCCCCTAACAGTTGCCTTGTTAATCCCACATTTGGTCATTTTTTCAATAAGTATGGTATGAGATACTTTGTCAAATTCTTTACATCAAGATACACTATATCTACTGTATTTCCTGATCAACCCAGTCAGTGATTCTGCCATAGAAGGAAATTAGATTAGTCTGCCATGAATTGTTTGTTACAAACCCATGCTGGTTCAGGTTAATTACTCTATTCTAATCCAAGTACTTGCATTCATGCTGTTTAATAAGTTGTTCAAAAATCTTTCCCGGTATAGAAGTTAGGCTCACAGGCCTGTAATTTCCTACATCTATCTTCTTCCCTTTTTTGATGATAGGGACATTTGCTCTTTTCTAATCTCCTAGGACTTCTTCTGTTTTCCAGGAATTTTCAAAGATTATGGCGAGTGGTTCAGCAATTACCTCTGCTGCTTTCTTTAGTATCCTAGGATGTAATTCATCTGGACCCTGATACTTGAATTCATGTAGGTTAGCTTAGTGTTCCCTCACCATCTGACTGCTTACAGATAGCCTGCATTCTTTTATTCCCCCAACAGCACAGGGAAGATCAGTTGATGTTACATCTACTTTCTGAGAGAAAACAGATACAAAATAGGAATTTAAAAGTTTGGCCGTCTCAACATCATTCTTAACCAATTCACTATTTTCATTTTGTAAACATCCTATACCATCTTTGAATTTTCTTTTGCTTTTGACATACCCATAATATCCTTTTTTATTGCTTTTATCCTCTGTTGCAAGACTCAATTCATTATTAGCTTTTCTGAGACTTACCCTATAGTTTCTGCAGACTGTATTATATTCTTCTTTAGATATCCCCCTTCTTTCTATTTGATAAACATATTTTTCTTTGCTTTTAACATGTGTGCAAGTTCTGTGTTCATCCATCCTGATCTCTTTAAATGCTTCTTTTAGGGATTGTTAACAATTGTGCTTTGAGAATCTCATTTTGCAATATTTCCCAACCTTCTTGGACATTTCTGTCCTTGACAACGTCCAACCATTAGATCCTTCCAACCCTCCCTCTCTCTGAGTCCATTAAAATCGGCCTTTCTGAAATCCAACTTTGAGGTCTGAGTCTTCTCAGGTTCTTTAGCATATCCAAAATTTGTATATTTGTAATAGAGGACAGCCTTTGATATATAGGCGATCTCTCTATATGATACAAAGGAAACAGTGTCTAAAGATGGGGCCCTATAACAGTAAGGCAGAGGCGGCATCATCAAAGGTGTAGAATAAAGTTTAAAATCCTTTTATTGCTCCATATAGTAAAAGGCAACGTTTCGACTACGTGTCTTTTTCAAGCCGCCTTCAACCACTCTTTTAATTTTAATTCCCTTCTACATCTCTCACAACATCTGACTATGACAACCTTATATTGAGAGAAACAACAATAATGGATTACAAAACTTTAGCAATAGAGGTGGCAAAATTAGTGTCTCCTGACATTCAAGAGACTTGAGCGATTACGGTAGCTGGCTCACTACGCGAACTTCAAGATACGGGGGCACAGCATGGTAACCATTTAGAGTCCATAGAATACAAGATGGAAATCTTGTCCTCAAAGCACAACTCCATATCCAAATGCGTAGAAAAATTAATGCATGAAAGCAAAACTTTATGGGACTATTTAGAGGACTTAGAAAACAGGTCTAGACTAAACAACTTGTGTATCATTGCAGTCCCAGAAACCTATTTACAGAAGGACTTACATCAATTGTGCAAACTCACGATCCCTAATGCCCTCGGGATTTCCCATAATTGTAAAGTTGAACGAGTGCACCGACTGGGGCCTGATAACCGGACCGCACCAGACAATTCTACCTCAAACACCAAGATGCGCTCTAGACCAACAATTGTGAAATATCCGGACTACACGGATAAAGCTCTAATTTTATGGAACTTTGAGAGCTGCAAAAATGCACTGGAGATTGAAGGGCAGAACATTTTGATTTTCGCAGACTACTCCTCAAAGGTCCAAATCAAAAAGAAGGCATTCTCACCAATTTGCACAGCACTGTATAGGAAGCAACAAACGTTTGCACTTCTATACCTGGCTATACTGAAGGTATTTCAAACTGATGGCACCAGTTTCACTTATCATGACCCAGAGAAGGCAAAACGGGAACTGCGCTTAACAACACCCAAAAGCTCTCCAGGCCGACGAAGGGAGTATACCTCCCCTACTACACAAGATGAAAGGAATTGGCAAGAGGATACCCTGGGTTCATCTGTTGCACCTAGTGAGCAGCGCTGCAGGTATCTAACGGCATCATCACCCTCCACATAAGGCCTACAGGCAGTGCTGTGAGTATGTGGCAACATCAGAAACCATATTTGGAAAGGTGGACAGATACAGGACTTTGGAAAAAAATTGACATGCTTTTTTTTCTTTTTACAATAGCCAATTTATTCGTTATTTGATAACGAAGATACTAATTTGAATCCAAAGATGGAGTCTCACTTCGTCTGATTCTATGTCGTGATTTACAAAGGAGCCTAAAGGATAATGTGATTCTGACATGGCCACAATTGGGCAACACTTGGTAGACCTTGCTCCTGAGGTTGCTTGTGAAGTGCCATAAGAGGAAGTCAACTAATGTCTTCTTTTTGGGTTAACTGAACCTGGAGGGACAAGAATTCACTCACTTCTCCCATGCACATAATTCATGGTCCAGGATAGATTATATTTGTATTACTCCACTTGCTGCCAAGGCTAGCTAAGATTGACATTGGTGTTTGGTGACTTGGTGTTTTCAGATCATACCCCAGTGCTGTTGTTGCTATATGACAAAACCCCAGGGGTACAGATTACATTTGGACATTCCCTTTCTATCTAGCGGAGAATGAAACTTTCCGCTTGTTACTACGGGGCCTGTGGTTGGAGTATTGGTCACACCATGAGCTGCACTCCAACAATCCTCAATTACTTTAGGACACAGCTAAAGCTGTTATCCGAGGTAAGTTAATGGCGGACGTAATCTCACTGAAAAGAAATATCTTAGACAAAATAGATCACTTCAGCACACAGCTAAGGGATGCATACACTCTGTTTCAAGATAGGCCAACTGAGCAAAACAAACAGAAATGGGTAGCAGCAAAAGAATCCTACAAAACCTGGCTACAAAAATGGGAAAGAGGCTCGCTTGTTTAAATATGGGAATAAGGCAGCAGAATTATGGTGAATCTGGCAAGAGGGCCTTTTAATAGATCAAATATTGCAAGTCTAAAAGATAAAGCTGGAAAATTACAATCCCCCCCCCCCCCCAAAAAAAAAGATATTTTCTTTGTATTTTATTCTAAACTTTATTCACAAAATCCACCAGCTGCCGATATTGCAGTAGACATCTTCCCTGATATTTCATGGCTATCGTTAACCGAAGAACAATGCACACTTTTAAGCTCTTCCATATAACAATAGAAATAAAGGACTCAAAAATCTGAAAACATTCAGAAATCTGTTCAATGTATACATGCAAGACAGCCCTATACCCCCTGAGATGAATACAGCCCATATCAAACTGTTCCCCAAGCCCAGGAAAGACCTTACTATTGCAAAAGCCTACAGACCTATCTCCCTAATAAACACTGATTAAAAACTGATGGCAAAATTTAATATGGTACACCGCTTGGCTAACATCATGCATAAAATAATTTGCCCTCTGCAATCAGGTTTTATAAAAGGGCAATCTGCAATTTTAAACATACAGAAAATTCCAACAATCCTAGACAATTTTAAAATAAACCCAACTGCTCTCCTAACAATAGACACAGAAAAGGTGTTCGACAATGTCTCATCACAATGGTTAAAGGCGGCGTTGGACAAGATGGGTTTTAGAGGCCCCTTTTGCTCCTATATATGGAATCTATATGCTTCTCCACAAGCACAAATTTACACCCCAGGATTCCTTTCATTAAGGTTCCCCTTACAAAAGGGCACCAGGCAGGGGTGCCCCCTCTCCCCGCTGTTATTCAATCTAGCCATTGAACCTTTGGCACGAATGCTGGAGGGAAATAAAGGGTTCTGAGTCAGTTAAGACTATGATATTTGCAGATGATATTTTGTTAATGCTTGCACGATCTCAGACATATTTGCCTCGGGTTTTCGCTTTACTAGAAACATTTCTGAAACAATCAGGGTTCAGGGTTAACACCACAAAATACGAACTGCTGGACATTACTCCCAGGGGTAAGGCTTATGGTATAGATATAAAAAACAGTCCTATCACCATAGCAAAAAACGTTATTCAATATTTGGAAATAAATATAAGCTGGGGACCTGAAATTTATACAAGTTGAATTTTCCTCTAATATTACTCAAAATTATAGAGAATTGGATAAATGGAGCAATCTTCCGCTCTCTTCTGAGAAGGTGCCATGTGATCAAAATAATTAGTTTCCCGAGGCTTCTTTACCCACTACAAACCATACCGCCACAGAGTAACACTCTTCTATGACAAGGGACACTATAGCAGCCTGGAAAATAACTTGTAAAGCCTATGGTCTATCATTTAAAATGTCTAAACACAGGATTTATGGAGACACCCAGAATTTAAAGAAGTGCTGCACAACAAAATGTTAGAATTATGGCATAGCAGGGGCATTATAAAGGTCCAAGATCTTCTCCATCAAGAGGAACCCAGATACAGGATTTTCAAAGAAATGTATGATGCATATAATTTACCCACATCTCATTTCCTACCGTATGAGCAAGTGCAGAACTTCTTACATGCTAGACTTGTGGATGTCTCTAAAGAGGCAGTACTTAATCCTATAGTCGTTCTTATGAGAAGTTCCTCACAAAAACAATCAATCTCTGTCTTGTATTCTAGATTTAGGGAAGGGGGGATATCAATGGACAGCTCTCTATTGTTCAAGAAATGGGCACGGTAACTCCAGGACCCGGAGATATCCCAGGAGATAGTTAGAGGGTGGACTGCCGTGAGGAAAGCAATATCGAATGAAAGATGGCGGGAGACATAGTTTAAAGCTACACACGGAGCAATTTATGGGTTCGACATCCCCCAGAATCCTAGAAGTCCGGCTAGGTTGCAGGAGTGCCAGAGATGCTCCTTGGTAAAATCTGATTTCTTGCATGATATCTGGCCCTGGGCTTAGATTAAACAGTACTGGGCTGAGGCTCAAATGTTGGTGCATGATATTGGTGAGTAGTTCTTACAACTAACACCACAAGTATATATTTCACACTTGATCAGAAAAGAAATGCCAACATGATACACATTATTTTTTTGATAAGCAAAACATGTTTGCTGAATAATTGTCTGCAAGCTAAACCCCCGGTTGTGTCAGATATCCTACAACAGCTAAAATACCTCTTGAAAATGAAAAGAGTGGAGATAGAGGGGAGTGCAGAATTTCAAGCCCAAAAAGTTTTATTAAAAATGGAGAGATTTAATTGAGAACTATCTAAATCCAAACGAGAACATAGAGTGTACGAGACAGTTCACCAACACAACCTGGTATTACATTCACGATGATGCTAATCGTCTGGGTAGCTCGAAAATAACGTAGCTCAGATGATATTGATCACTTTTAAAGGAGTTGAGTCCAGCAGGTAGCTGAAATTCAGGCCTGTGGTGCAATACAGTCTCAAAACACAACAAATGATGAAATGAAAAAGATCCTAGAGTGTCACTAGGGGCTTCCACCATTTTATTTTATTCAATTTTGTATTATTCTATTTCTATATTAAATGGTTGAATGTTATTTCTGGTAGGGTTTGGAGTTATTAAGATTTGGGGGGAAGGGGGATTGAGAAGGTTGAGAGAGAATTTTGTATAATGATTATTGCTTTCATGTTAAAGTAATAAAGTGTGGACATAATTTGCATACCAGAAAAAGCCTGAAATGCAATATCATACGCCAATACAGCAAATTTCTTATGTTTGTATATTTGAAAAAATGTTAACAAAAACGAGTTTAAAAAAAAAAAAAAGCTCACCTAAGGGTACAGTCAGACGAGCAATTTTTTAGTGCATGTATAGGCGTAATTTTTACATGTGATGTGCAATTTTTTCCTGCGCCTATACATACATGAAAAAATCACTCTTCTGAATGCACCCTAAAGCCTCTCTCACACAGGCATTTTTCTACAGCGTTTATCACTTCGTTTTCAGCGCTGCACTCAACGCTGTACAACGCACCCATTCATTTCAGTGGGGCTGCTCACACCAGGCTGAAAACACAGTGTCGACAACGCTGTGCTTTGGTAGCATTGAATGTTCTATTTTTGGACGTTTTTAGCCCTGCTCTGCCCATTGAAATGAATGGGCAGCGGTTTCAATACTGCTGAAAACGCGGTAAAACTTGGTGTTGCGTTTTTGGTAGCATTAACCGCACACTGATTTTTTTTGAGGGGAGGACTTGCAATATAAGCCCTACCCCGAAAATCAGTCCTAGCTACACTAGACTGAAAAAAAAGCAATACTCACCTAGTCACTGCCATCCGGGTAACAACCGCTGGTCTCTGCCGCTACTCTGGGCTTCCCCCTGCTCTGACAAATTTATTGCCGTAGGCCAGGTTTGAGAGCCTTGCCTCCAGCAATAGAATGCTGTGATTGGTTCTCGGCACTGGTTTGATGCCCAATCACAGCCCTTGATTGACTGTCTCAGCCAATCAGAGCTGGCAAGCTCTGATTGGCTGAGGCAGTCAATGAAGGGCTGTGATTGGTTCTCGGCACAGGCTCGATGCCCAATCACAGCAATCTATTGCTGGAGGTGGGGTTCTCAAACCTGGCCTATGGCAATAAATTTGTCAGTGCAGGAGAAAGCCTGGAGCAGCAGCAGAGATCAGCGGCTGTGACCCGGATGGCAACGGCTCGAACCCCTTTCAACACTCTCGAACCCCTTTCCTCTTCGGGAATGAGAGTGGGAAGGTTCTCCTTATACCGTGGGTCGAGCAGTGTGTACACCCAGTAATCCGTAGTGGCCAGAATGCGTGTAACGCGAGGGTCACGAGAAAGGCATCCTAACATGAAGTCAGCCATGTGTGCCAGGGTACCTGTACGCAATACATGGCTGTCTTCACTAGGAAGATCACTTTCAGGATCCTCCTCCTCCTCCTCCTCCTCAGGCCATACACGCTGAAATGATGACAGGCAAGCAGCATGGGTACCGTCAGCAGTGGGCCAAGGTGTCTCTTCCCCCTCCTCCTCATCCTCCTCATGCTCCTCCTCCTCCTCCTGAACGCGCTGAGATATAGACAGGAGGGTGCTCTGACTATCCAGCGACATACTGTCTTCCCCCAGCTCTGTTTCCGAGCGCAAAGCGGCTGCCTTTATGCTTTGCAGGGAACTTCTCAAGATGCATAGCAGAGGAATGGTGACGCTAATGATTGCAGCATCGCCGCTCACCACCTGGGTAGACTGCTCAAAGTTTCCAAGGACCTGGCAGATGTCTGCCAACCAGGCCCACTCTTCTGAAAATAATTGAGGAGGCTGACTCCCACTGCGCCGCCCATGTTGGAGTTGGTATTCCACTATAGCTCTACGCTGCTCATAGAGCCTGGCCAACATGTGGAGCGTAGAGTTCCACCGTCTGGGCACGTCGCACAGCAGTCGGTGCACTGGCAGATTAAACCAATGTTGCAGGGTCCGCAGGGTGGCAGCGTCCGTGTGGGACTTGCGGAAATGTGCGCAGAGCCGGCGCACCTTTACGAGCAGGTCTGACAAGCGTGGGTAGCTTTTCAGAAAGCGCTGAACCACCAAATTAAAGACGTGGGCCAGGCATGGCACGTGCGTGAGGCTGCCGAGCTGCAGAGCCGCCACCAGGTTACGGCCGTTGTCACACACGACCATGCCCGGTTGGAGGCTCAGCGGCGCAAGCCAGCGGTCCGTCTGCTCTGTCAGACCCTGCAGCAGTTCGTGGGCCGTGTGCCTCTTATCACCTAAGCTGAGTAGTTTCAGCACGGCCTGCTGACGCTTGCCCACCGCTGTGCTGCCACGACGCGCAACACCGACTGCTGGCGACGCGCTGCTGCTGCTGACACATCTTGATTGCGAGACAGAGGTTGCGTTGGAGGAGGAGGAGGAGGAGGGTGGTTTAGAGGAGGAAGCATACACCGCCGCAGATACCACCACCGAGCTGGGGCCCGCAATTCTGGGGGTGGGTAGGACGTGAGCGGTCCCAGGCTCTGACTCTGTCCCAGCCTCCACTAAATTCACCCAATGTGCCGTCAGGGAGATGTAGTGGCCCTGCCCGCCTGTGCTTGTCCACGTGTCCGTTGTTAAGTGGACCTTGGCAGTAACTGCGTTGGTGAGGGCGCGTACAATGTTGCGGGAGACGTGGTCGTGCAGGGCTGCGACGGCACATCGGGAAAAGTAGTGGCGACTGGGAACTGAGTAGCGCGGGGCCGCCGCCGCCATCATACTTTTGAAGGACTCCGTTTCCACAACCCTATACGGCAGCATCTCAAGGCTGATAAATTTGGCTATCTGGACAGTTAACGCTTGAGCGTGCGGGTGCGTGGCGGCGTACTTGCGCTTGCGCTCAAACACTTGCGCTAGCGACGGCTGGACGGTGCGGTGCGACACATTGCTGGATTGGGCCGAGGACAGCGGAGGTGAGGGTGTGGGTGCAGGCCAGGAGACGGTAGTGCCTGTGTCCTCAGAGGGGGGTTGGATCTCAGTGGCAGGTTGGGGCACAGGGGGAGAGGTGGTGAACCGCCTTCGTCCCACCTTGTGGGGTGCTTGGCCATCATATGTCTGCGCATGCTGGTGGTGGTGAGGCTGTTGGTGGTGGCTCCCCGGCTGATCTTGGCGCGACAAAGGTTGCACACCACTGTTCGTCGGTCGTTAGGCGTCTCTGTGAAAAACTGCCAGACCTTAGAGCACCTTGGCCTCTGCAGGGTGGCATGGCGCGAGGGTGCGCTTTGGGAAACAGTTGGTGGATTATTCGTTCTGGCCCTGCCTCTACCCCTGGCCACCGCACTGCCTCTTGCAACCTGCCCTGCTGCTGCCCTTGCCTCCCCCTCTGAAGACCTGTCCTGAGTAGGCGTTGCAAACCAGGTGGGGTCAGTCACCTCATCGTCCTGCTGCTCTTCCTCCGAATCCTCTGTGCGCTCCTCCCTCGGACTTACTGCCCTTACTACTACCTCACCGATAGACAACTGTGTCTCATCGTCATCGTCCTCCTCACCCACTGAAAGGTCTTGAGACAGTTGCCGGAAGTCCCCAGCCTCATCCCCCGGACCCCGGGAACTTTCCAATGGTTGGGCATCAGTGACGATAAACTCCTCTGGTGGGAGAGGAACCACTGCTGCCCAATCTGAGCAGGGGCCCGAGAACAGTTCCTGGGAGTCTTCCCGCTCCTGCGCATGTGTCATTGTAGTGGAGTGAGGAGGCTGGGAGGAAGGAGGAGCAGCAGCCAGAGGATTCGGATTTGCAGCAGTGGACGGCGCAGAACTGTGGGTGGACGATAGGTTGCTCGAAGCACTTTCTGCCATCCACGACAGGACCTGCTCACACTGCTCATTTTCTAATAAAGGTCTCCCGCGTGGACCCATGAATTGTGCGATGAATGTCGGTACGCCAGAAACGTGCCTCTCTCGTAATCGCGCAGCAGTCAGCTGCGATACACCTGGATCAGGAGTTCGGCCTGTGCCCACACCCTCACTTGGCCCTCCGCATCCTCGGCCGCGTCCACGTCCTCTAGGGCTACCCCTACCCCTCAGCATGCTGTATTACCAGTGATTTGATTTCCCAGGCAGGAAATAAATTGGCGCAAGCGTGCAGGCCAAATATACTTTTTTCCCTTCTTTTTTTAAAAGGAAAGGCCCACTGCGTCTATTCAATGAATAATAAGTTTAATAACTGTGTTGTGCCCCTGCAAATGTGTCACAGAACTTTAGTGTTGCAGAGTTATTAACTACAGCTGAGCAAGGAATTTCACAGGCAGGAAAGAAAGTGGCGCAAGCCTGCTGTAAAACGTAGCTGGTTGCGTCTGATTTTTTTACGTTCTCCACGCAGCACACACGTACCCAGAGCCCCGAGGACTGTCAGAGGCAGGCCAAATATACTTTTTTCCCTTTTTTTTAAAAGGAAAGGCCCACTGCGTCTATTCAATGAATAATAAGTTTAATAACTGTGTTGTGCCCCTGCAAATGTGTCACAGAACTTTAGTGTTGCAGAGTTATTAACTACAGCTGAGCAAGGAATTTCACAGGCAGGAAAGAAAGTGGCGCAAGCCTGCTGTAAAACGTAGCTGGTTGCGTCTGATTTTTTTTACGTTCTCCACGCAGCACACACGTACCCAGAGCCCCGAGGACTGTCAGAGGCAGGCCAAATATACTTTTTTCCCTTTTTTTTAAAAGGAAAGGCCCACTGCGTCTATTCAAGGAATAATAAGTTTAATAACTGTGTTGTGCCCCTGCAAATGTGTCACAGAACTTTAGTGTTGCAGAGTTATTAACTACAGCTGAGCAAGGAATTTCACAGGCAGGAAAGAAAGTGGCGCAAGCCTGCTGTAAAACGTAGCTGGTTGCGTCTGATTTTTTACGTTCTCCACGCAGCACACACGTACCCAGAGCCCCGAGGACTGTCAGAGGCAGGCCAAATATACTTTTTTCCCTTTTTTTTAAAAGGAAAGGCCCACTGCGTCTATTCAATGAATAATATATGTCTTCTGGCCCTGCCTAATCAATTCTGTCCCTGTAGTATTAATGCAGGGTGCAATGCTCTGCACAGCCGATTTTGAGAAAAAAAAAATGCAACACAGCTAACAGCAGCCCGCACAGTACTCCACACGGTTAAATGTGGCCCTAGAAAGGACCGTTGCGGTTCTTGAAGCCTACACTCACTCCTAACACTCTCCCTGCTTAACCACCACTTCTGTCCCTAATACAGGGTGCAATGCTCTGCACAGCCGATTTTGAAAAAAAAAATATATATATACACTGCTAACAGCAGCCTGCACATGGGTAGATGTGGCCCTAAGAAGGACCGTTGGGGTTCTTGAAGCCTACACTCACTACAAACACTCTCCCTACAGCAACTCCAACACAACTGGACTTTCCCTCAGCTAACTCACAAGGCATCTGAGGCGAGCCGCGGGAGGGGCCGACTTTTATACTCGGGTGACATCTGATCTCCCCAGCCACTCACAGCAGGGGGGTGGTATAGGGCTGGAACAACACAGGAGGAAGTTGTAATGCCTTCCCTGTCTTTCAATTGGCCAGAAAAGCGCGCTGTCTCAGAGAGGAAACTGAAAGTAACCGGAACATCGCGTGGTACTCGTTACGAGTAACGAGCATCCCGAACACGCTAATATTCGCCCGAGCATCAAGCTCGGACGAGTACGTTCGCTCATCTCTAGTTATTTGATAACGAAGATACTAATTTGAATCCAAAGATGGAGTCTCACTTCGTCTGATTCTATGTCGTGATTTACAAAGGAGCCTAAAGGATAATGTGATTCTGACATGGCCACAATTGGGCAACACTTGGTAGACCTTGCTCCTGAGGTTGCTTGTGAAGTGCCATAAGAGGAAGTCAACTAATGTCTTCTTTTTGGGTTAACTGAACCTGGAGGGACAAGAATTCACTCACTTCTCCCATGCACATAATTCATGGTCCAGGATAGATTATATTTGTATTACTCCACTTGCTGCCAAGGCTAGCTAAGATTGACATTGGTGTTTGGTGACTTGGTGTTTTCAGATCATACCCCAGTGCTGTTGTTGCTATATGACAAAACCCCAGGGGTACAGATTACATTTGGACATTCCCTTTCTATCTAGCGGAGAATGAAACTTTCCGCTTGTTACTACGGGGCCTGTGGTTGGAGTTATTGGTCAGACCATGAGCTGCACTCCAACAATCCTCAATTACTTTAGGACACAGCTAAAGCTGTTATCCGAGGTAAGTTAATGGCGGACGTAATCTCACTGAAAAGAAATATCTTAGACAAAATAGATCACTTCAGCACACAGCTAAGGGATGCATACACTCTGTTTGAAGATAGGCCAACTGAGCAAAACAAACAGAAATGGGTAGCAGCAAAAGAATCCTACAAAACCTGGCTACAAAAATGGGAAAGAGGCTCGCTTGTTTAAATATGGGAATAAGGCAGCAGAATTATGGTGAATCTGGCAAGAGGGCCTTTTAATAGATCAAATATTGCAAGTCTAAAAGATAAAGCTGGAAAATTACAATCCCCCCCCCCCCCCCAAAAAAAAAGATATTTTCTTTGTATTTTATTCTAAACTTTATTCACAAAATCCACCAGCTGCCGATATCGCAGTAGACATCTTCCCTGATATTTCATGGCTATTGTTAACCGAAGAACAATGCACACTTTTAAGCTCTTCCATATAACAATAGAAATAAAGGACTCAAAAATCTGAAAACATTCAGAAATCTGTTCAATGTATACATGCAAGACAGCCCTATACCCCCTGAGATGAATACAGCCCATATCAAACTGTTCCCCAAGCCCAGGAAAGACCTTACTATTGCAAAAGCCTACAGACCTATCTCCCTAATAAACACTGATTAAAAACTGATGGCAAAATTTAATATGGTTACACCGCTTGGCTAACATCATGCATAAAATAATTTGCCCTCTACAATCAGGTTTTATAAAAGGGCAATCTGCAATTTTAAACATACAGAAAATTCTGACAATCCTAGACGATTTTAAAATAAACCCAACTGCTCTCCTAACAATAGACACAGAAAAGGTGTTCGACAATGTCTCATCACAATGGTTAAAGGCGGCGTTGGACAAGATGGGTTTTAGAGGCCCCTTTTGCTCCTATATATGGAATCTATATGCTTCTCCACAAGCACAAATTTACAACCCAGGATTCCTTTCATTAAGGTTCCCCTTACAAAAGGGCACCAGGCAGGGGTGCCCCCTCTCCCCGCTGTTATTCAATCTAGCCATTGAACCTTTGGCACGAATGCTAGAGGGAAATAAAGGGTTCTGAGTCAGTTAAGACTATGATATTTGCAGATGATATTTTGTTAATGCTTGCACGATCTCAGACATATTTGCCTCGGGTTTTCGCTTTACTAGAAACATTTCTGAAACAATCAGGGTTCAGGGTTAACACCACAAAATACGAACTGCTGGACATTACTCCCAGGGGTAAGGCTTATGGTATAGATATAAAAAACAGTCCTATCACCATAGCAAAAAACGTTATTCAATATTTGGGAATAACTATAAGCTGGGGACCTGAAATTTATACAAGTTGAATTTTCCTCTAATATTACTCAAAATTATAGAGAATTGGATAAATGGAGCAATCTTCCGCTCTCTTCTGAGAAGGTGCCATGTGATCAAAATAATTAGTTTCCCGAGGCTTCTTTACCCACTACAAACCATACCGCCACAGAGTAACACTCTTCTATGACAAGGGACACTATAGCAGCTTGGAAAATAACTTGTAAAGCCTATGGTCTATCATTTAAAATGTCTAAACACAGGATTTATGGAGACACCCAGAATTTAAAGAAGTGCAGGACAACAAAATGTTAGAATTATGGCATAGCAGGGGCATTATAAAGGTCCAAGATCTTCTCCATCAAGAGGAACCCAGATACAGGACTTTCAAAGAAATGTGTGATGCATATAATTTACCCACATCTCATTTCCTACCGTATGAGCAAGTGCAGAACTTCTTACATGCTAGACTTGTGGATGTCTCTAAAGAGGCAGTACTTAATCCTATAGTCGTTCTTATGAGAAGTTCCTCACAAAAACAATCAATCTCTGTCTTGTATTCTAGATTTAGGGAAGGGGGGATATCAATGGACAGTTCTCTATTGTTCAAGAAATGGGCACGGTAACTCCAGGACCCGGAGATATCCCAGGAGATAGTTAGAGGGTGGACTGCCGTGAGGAAAGCAATATCGAATGAAAGATGGCGGGAGACATACTTTAAAGCTACACACGGAGCAATTTATGGGTTCGACATCCCTCAGAATCCTAGAAGTCCGGCTAGGTTGCAGGAGTGCCAGAGATGCTCCTTGGTAAAATCTGATTTCTTGCATGGTATCTGGCCCTGGGCTTAGATTAAACAGTACTGGGCTGAGGCTCAAATGTTGGTGCATGATATTGGTGAGTAGTTCTTACAACTAACACCACAAGTATACATATTTCACACTTGATCAGAAAAGAAATGCCAACATGATACACATTATTTTTTTGATAAGCAAAACATGTTTGCTGAATAATTGTCTGCAAGCTAAACCCCCGGTTGTGTCAGATATCCTACAACAGCTAAAATACCTCTTGAAAATGAAAAGAGTGGAGATAGAGGGGAGTGCAGAATTTCAAGCCCAAAAAGTTTTATTAAAAATGGAGAGATTTAAAGGGGTTCTGACATCAAAAAAAAAAAAATTGTACTCACCTTGCCTGGCCTGGCCCGATCGCCAGGCATGTCCCCTCCAGCCGGCATCTTCTTCTGTGCCTTTAAAGCAGAGCAGGAGCGGTCAAAAAGACCGCTTCTTGCTCTGGTCCGTCCGTCAGGCACTTCCGAGGTCAACGGACGGACCGCCACAGCAAGCACGTCACAAGCAGTGCTTGCTGTGGGCGGCCCGTCCGTCCGGCTGAACTCCGGAGTGCTGCGCATGCGCAGTGGAGACGCAGCCCGTCCTGACTCCTGTCAGAGGGCACCTCTCCACTGCACATGCGCGCGATCCCGGAGCGGCGCGGCTCGTGCAGACAGAAGAAGAGGAGCAGCGCCTGCCGGGAGATGACCCCCCAATGTCAACAACAACAGAAGACAAGGTAAGTATTATCTTTTTATGCTTTAGCAGCCATTAAACCATGGGTTCCCTGGGTCCATTAGGCAGACCAGGGAACAATGGCTGCTAAAGCATAAAAACATTATTCATGTCAGAACCCCTTTAATTGAGAACTATCTAAATCCAAACGAGAACATAGAGTGTACGAGACAGTTCACCAACACAACCTGGTATTACATTCACGATGATGCTAATCGTCTGGGTAGCTCAAAAATAACGTAGCTCAGATGATATTGATCACTTTTAAAGGAGTTGAGTCCAGCAGGTAGCCGAAATTCAGGCCTGTGGTCCAATACAGTCTCAAAACACAACAAATGAGGAAATGAAAAAGATCATAGAGTGTTACTAGGGGCTTCCACCATTTTATTTTATTCAATTTTGTATTATTCTATTTCTATATTAAATGGTTGAATGTTATTTCTGGTAGGGTTTGGAGTTATTAAGATTTGGGGGGAAGGGGGATTGAGAAGGTTGAGAGAGAATTTTGTATAATGATTATTGCTTTCATGTTAAAGTAATAAAGTGTGCACATAATTTGCATACAAGAAAAAGCCTGAAATGCAATATCATACGCCAATACAGCAAATTTCTCATGTTTGTATATTTGAAAAATGTTAACAAAAACGAGTTTAAAAAAAAAAAAAAGCTCACCTGACCGAGCCCTAAGGGTAAAGTCAGACGAGCAATTTTTTAGTGCATGTATAGGCGTGATTTTTACATGTGATGTGCAATTTTTTTCCTGCGCCTATACATACATGAAAAAATCACTCTTCTGAATGCACCCTAAGGCCTCTCTCACACAGGCATTTTTCTACAGCGTTTATCACTTCATTTTCAGCGCTGCACTCAACGCTGTACAACGCACCCATTCATTTCAGTGGGGCTGCTCACACCAGGCTGAAAACGCAGTGTCGACAACGCTGTGCTTTGGTAGCATTGAATGTTCTATTTTTGGACGTTTTTAGCCCTGCTTTGCCCATTGAAATGAATGGGCAGCGGTTTCAATACTGCTGAAAACGCGGTAAAACTTGGTGTCGCGTTTTTGGTAGCATTAACCGCACACTGATTTTTTTTGAGGCGAGGGCTTGCAATATAAGCCCTACCCCAAAAATCAGTCCTAGCTACACTAGACTAAAAAAAAGCAATACTCACCTAGTCACTGCCATCCGGGTAACAACCGCTGGTCTCTGCCGCTACTCTGGCCTTCCCCCTGCACTGACAAATCTATTGCCGTAGGCCAGGTTTGAGAGCCTTGCCTCCAGCAATAGAATGCTGTGATTGGTTCTCGGCACTGGTTTGATGCCCAATCACAGCCCTTGATTGACTGTCTCAGCCAATCAGAGCCGGCAAGCTCTGATTGGCTGAGGCAGTCAATGAAGGGCTGTGATTGGTTCTCGGCACAGACTCGATGCCCAATCACAGCAATCTATTGCTGGAGGTGGGGTTCTCAAACCTGGCCTATGGCAATAAATTTGTCAGTGCAGGAGAAAGCCTGGAGCAGCAGCAGAGATCAGCGGCTGTGACCCGGATGGCAACGGCTAGGTGAATATTGATTGTTTTTTCTTTCAGCATCCTTGGCTGCGTTTTCAGCTGTGCTAAAAACGCAGCCAAAACGCTAGCATAAAGAATACCAGCGCTGCTGAGACTGGGCTGGATCTGCAGTAAACGCAGCGTTGAAAAACGCTGGGTTTCTGCAAATGCCTATGTGAGGGAGGCCTAAGGGCTTGGTCAGACAAGCGGATATTTGCGTGTTTTTCCGTGTGGAAAAAAAAACACAACGCATGCGGAAAAAAATTCGCATGACCACCTCGATTGCCACCCATATGTTCTATCTTTGGTAGGTGCTGATTTTTTTCCTGCCGATTTTCTTGCATGTTTTTCTCGCAATAGGTAAAAGAGTCTTTAATGTTAAAAACGCATCACGCGAAAATCGCAAACTCGTGTGTTACCATGTGATAAAAAGGAGGTTCTATAGAGAAACATGGAAGATTAAAAAAAAATGAGTGAAAACATCGCAAATGTGAATGAAATAGAGATGAGCGAACGTACTCGTAATGAGTACTTACGCACCCGAGTACCGCCATTTTCGAGTACTTCAGTACTCGGGCGTAAAGATTCGGGGGGCGCCGGGGGGCGGGGAGAGGCGCGGCGGTGCGGGGGGGAGCAGCGGGGAACAGGGGGGAGCCCTCTCTCTCTCGCTCTCCCCCCCACTCCCCACTGCAACCCCCCGTGCCGCCACGGCGCCCCCCGAATCTTTACGCGCGAGTACCGCTGTACTCGAAAATGGCGGTGCTCGGGTGCGTAAGTACTCGTAACGAGTACGTTCGCTCATCTCTAGAATGAAACCATTGAAAATCATTGGCTTTTTTAAATAATTCTTTTTTACTCTCACATCGTGCAATTTAATTGCAAGTGTGAAGGCACTCTAAAAATGATTGTACTACTGATGTTATTGGTTGTAGCAATATTTATAACTAGCGCAAGTTGCTACAATATTCATAGGATTTTGTTGTCTTGGTTAGAGAAATACGTTGGTGCACTTCTAATCTCGAGGGCTCATTATGTGGCATCGCATGCTGATTTTCCATTCAAAGAATAAATATTATAACTGAATGAATAAAAGTTGTGCGTTATAAAAACTTCTGTGTAAAATCCAATCCTTTACATTTAATTGAATGTTGAGAACATAGAGAAGTACAAGAACAGAACATTTCTATACAGTTTATAAGCAGAAAATTAGGGTAACCTTGTATTAAGGTTAGAGAAATGTTAGCAGACAATACTTGGAGAATGATATTAAACTTTAGCTGGTTCTTTATTGAGTCTCAAGGTTTTGTTACAAATCTGCCATAAATGTAACAGCTTTAATACCTCAATGTTACTGTGACACCAAATAATGTTTCCAGTGCCTCTTCATGGTATATTGATATCACTCTCTATTTTATATTTACTTTTGGAGGAGAAGCCATTTAATATCGGACTCTTTTTAATCATTTTTAACAATATAAAAATGTGTGGCGGAACTAAAGTCTCAGGTTTTTCTGAGTAAAGTAAAGCTTCAGGTTGTAGCTATTATAACTGTCTTGACAGGAAAATGCATTATGAACAATTTTCTAAAGTAGTGTTTTTATAAGGATTTCTATTAGTTTGGCTACAGAAATAAGTCTACAGGGACTCAATTCCTCCTGAATATACAGTATCTGTAGGCACTGTCACTAGAATCCAGATGTAATGTACAACATCTTGTATTATACGAATACAACACTTGTAAATTCTACCACAATGAGCTATATATGCATAATATAAGTAATCCATTTACAGAAAACATGTAGGCTTAGCACTCCTAGTATTCTGCTAATGACACCCAAAAGGCATCTGCATTTATTTTCTTGCAGACTTGCAAGTTTAATATTACTGCTTGTATTAAAGACCTCCATTGAAAATGGACTTCTTTTATGTATATTTTACTTAGTAGTTTGTTTTAGATAGGACATTGTCAGAATCAACACACACTCATTCATTAGCCAGCTATTCTCTGTATGATATGAGCATAGTATGGCTATATTTCTACAACTATAATAAGGACCTGTGGTCACAGCCCAACCACTGGTTTTTCTGACTTGAACTGTCCCCATCATAGATCCTATGATAGGGACAGTTTAGGTCAATAAACTCTATGGGACTTGTAGATACAATTATTCAATGACTAGCATAACACACTGCACCACCTTCAAGTGCGCTTGCCACCCATCCTGGTCTTTCTCTTGCTCAAGGTGTTCCCTGTTGATGACCTAAAACAGAGATGGAGGAAAAAGTCGAGCCCCAACTGTTCCTTGCAAAGGACACCCAAAAGGGGTTAAACCAACACAACTGTAAAAGGGGGCATTTTTCAGCTTTAAAGCCCAATAAGGACAGCTGTAAAAAGGCATATTGGTGGTCACTTGGTTGTCGTTTGGTGTCACTTAGTTGTCATGACAGACCAGGGCCTTCTGAAGGTCCCTAGGACTGCCATGTATTTTTGCTTATTAAAACAGGCCTTCCCGTGGCCTGCCTTAAAAGAATGTTGACAGAAATACCTCATACTGCAATGCTGAAGTATTGCAGTATATGGTATAAGTGATCAAACCATCACAAGTTCAAGTCCCCTACAGGGACTAAGGAAAGTAAAATTGATTGGAAAAATCTTTTATTATAGTAAAAATAAAAGATTCTAAATACTGATGGTGTATTTATAATTCTAAAGGAAAAACCCAAACATTAATAGTACTGCCATGTTTATAAAAGTCCTATCTATTAAAATAACACAGGATTTATCTGTCAGGATGAATGTCATCAGAAAATAAAACACATAACTGAAGATTTGTGCTTTTTTGGTCAACCTGTCTCCTGGAAAAAAATTTAATACAAAGTGATCAAGACATCATATTTACCCCAAAATTATAGCAATAGAAACTACAGGTCATCCAGTAAAAAGTAATCCCTTGCACAACCCTATTGAGGGGGAGATAAAAAGAAAAGTTATGGCAGCCAGAATACAGTGACAGAAAATAATTGTTTAAAATATATTTTATTTTTAGTACTGCAAAAATAAATTCAATGGAATAAAGTTATTGTGTACAAACAAACCTCTCTAAAGATAGTTAAATTGTGTTTTTTTTCCACTTCACTCCACTTAAACATTTTTAACTTTTTTTTTTAGTATATATATATATATATATATATATATATATACAACTCACTCCACAAAACAAGCCCTCAGATAGCTAAGTCGAAGGAAAATAAATGAGTTATGTTTTTTTGAGAATGCGGAGGAGAATACAAAAATTGAAAATAAAAAAAAAGGCGGCTACCTTACGGGGTCAAATTACTGAAGCAATCAATAGATATAAATTAAATTATTGCAACGCTGTTAAATGTTTTGTCTCTGGCAATTTATTGGTTAATCTTTCAGTAAGACTTAGATTTGCCATTACCTCTGCTGTCCATTTTTCTGTACAACCTCTGCAGACAAACTCTCAATCATATGAGAATTGAAAGCCGTAAAATTTATGATTAGAACATATTCAGGGCAGCTGCAATGCAAGAGACACATATTTCTATCAGGCACACACCAAGGCATCAAGTGGCTTAATAAATTTAGCTCTTTGATAAATCTTAGCTATGTCGCTGTCTTTTCAGAATTCACAAAAAAAAACAAAAAAAAAAAAAACAGATGAAGCATTTCTGAGAGGCTTGTTCAACAGAAACAGCAATAATAATAATGATAGCTAATTATCAATTTATTGTGAAAGTTATATAAAAGAAGTGAAGGTAAGAATTTAATTTAGGCCTATAGTGTAGAGGAAGTCTAGGGAAATGCAGATGGAGCTCTCTGAGGCATCATTTTCTAGACATGTGGATGTTATAAACACTTTATTGTTCCCTGTAGGGGGTCATTAATCACTGGGAAAATATATGTATAAAAATTAAAAGAGATTTAGTAAGTTCGGTGCTGCAATGGTACACTATTGGTGCTGCAAGTATGTTGAAATCAATCACAATTCATGTATAAAACAGGCCCTTGGCGCTCAAAAATCAGTCAGATGCCAGTAAAATTTATCTTTGTGTTCTAAACATCATCAGATTGTGGATAACGTGATGCCATAGAAATTCAATGAAATCCACAATCTGATGATGTTTATGACACTAGAATAAATTTTACTTGCATCTGACTGATTTTTGAGTGTGGAGGATCTGTTTTATACAAAAATTGAAAGACCACTTATATTATATTTGTATTACAACATATCATTAGATACTGCTTATACATTGAATTCAATATGATTTGCTGTAAGCCTCTAACCTAGTGGCAATTGCAGGCAGCCAAAATTTTAACTTATGAAAAGGATCTGGAGCTTGTATCAGAAAAAAATAGAGCTCAAACCAGGGATGGGACTCAAATTTTTAACAACAGGTGCTTTACTAGGCATGTCTGTGGTGAGGTCTAATAATGAATACACAAATTAACAAGTTGAGTAAAAACATGCTGAATATGTGCGAAACTACAGCTCCCAGTGTGACATGAATAATAATTAGGGTATGCTGGGAGCTCTTGTTTCACAGACAGGAATGTACCATTCAGCATCTCAAGTGAATGAAATACTAATACGACACAATCATATGCAAAATAAACAATGAGATTCTTCTCTGGATGTAGAAATTCTCTCTTTTCTTCTTCATGTGGCCCAGACCTTAATGATAGTTCTCCCATCTACATCTTCTCTATGCAAAGTTTGCCTCCTACTTCAATGCCTCATAAAAGTATATCCTCATGCTCTATATTAAGGCAAGCTCCTCACTGTACCACACTTTGTTCCACAACTATAATGTTGCCACATACTGTGACCCTTAATTATCCTAGTGCCACACACTGTGCCCTATGAAAAGTCTAGTGCCACACACACTATGACCATGAAATAATCTATACAAAGTGCCAGCTAAAAAAAATAATCTATACATAATGACCCCTCAAATGAATTATTCTTTACATAGTGTCCCTGAAATAAAAATGTAAACCTTCTGGAGCAAATAATATACAGGGTGGTCCAAAGAGATGAAGATACCTGAATAAATGGAAAACAGTGGTTGGAAAAGCCATCCTGTGTGTGGCATATTACTAAAGGGAAAGGGAGAAATTTGTGAGGGGCGATGTCCAACATGGTGGCCATTTAGAAAGCCTGCATCCTGAAGCCAAGTCAATATTTGCAAATGGGAAAGGGTGCATGTGACCGATGCATCTGATAGACATTTCGCTGAGGGATTCAAATCTGTGCTTAAATGTCAAGTGCCTTTAATTTCTACCAAGGTTATCTATTTTCAATTTTGTTGCAGAAACACATATAGCTGTGTGATTAATGGCAAGGAGAGGACAGGGATTGTGTTAATCTCTGGGGAGCAAAGTACCCAAGTAATTACATCAGATTTCAATGGTCGGCACCTATCCACCATGGCACAGTTGGCAAATTGCTTGTCAAATTTTGACAAAAAGGTTCTGTGTTGCTTGTGCCAAATAGTGGGTTGTGACAAAACTGCCACAGGTGAAGTAACAACAATGACCATCCTGCATCCTTTGGCAAGAGCCCATATTGTACACTCTGGCATCAGTCACAGGAGTGTAGGATGGATACTGGCTACGCATTAATGGCACCCATACAAGATCCAGTTGCTGCATCATTTAAATAAGCATGATCCCAATAACCATTTTGAATTTATGTAATGGTTATCACAGCAATTGCAATGGGATCCACATTTCAGAGACAGTACTGTTCAATGATGAAAAAAACTTCTACGTGAATGGGGAGGCAAACAAACAAAATCTTAGCTACTGGTCTGACAGAAATCTGCATTGGGCAGATCACTCCAAGATGGTTGGTGCACAGAAAGTCAGGGTGTACGGTGCAAAGATAGTAGTCCCCTTTTTCACTGATGGCAACCTTACTGTTGCCAATTATCTGAAATTGTTACATGACGAGGTGTTACCATCACTGTGCAATGAAGTTGGTGCCTCCCACATTATGGACATGATGTCCAGAAGTTTTTGGATAAGTAGTTTCCAGGGAAGTGGATTGGACATTGCAGCCCAGTGGAATGGACCCGCACTTTTCATATCTCACCTGCTTGGACTTCTAACTGTGGAGTAATGTCAAGTACAGGGTTTACTCAATGAAAACCCTGCGTTTGGTGCACAAACAGCAGATCCAAGATGCCTATGCAAGAATTTCTGCTAGTGTATTGCTCTCAGTGCATCATGCATGGGAGAAGAGTATAGCCTCGACGATTTGAAACAACGGAGAGTACATTCAGCATATCTTGCAGTGGATCGTCGTCATGTTATTCATGGAAAAAATTTTAATAGCTTTGGTAGGAATAAAGATACATGACATTTAAGAACATATTTGGGGCACATGCATCACTTCCCATTTGAAATGATCGACTTGGTTCCAAGATGGCAGCCTTCAGAATTGGACATCGCCCCTCTCAAATTTGCCCCATATCTCTTGGCAACATG
This sequence comes from Eleutherodactylus coqui, assembly GCF_035609145.1. Classification (NCBI taxonomy): domain Eukaryota; kingdom Metazoa; phylum Chordata; class Amphibia; order Anura; family Eleutherodactylidae; genus Eleutherodactylus; species Eleutherodactylus coqui. The sequence continues at coordinate 308,397,576 of NC_089837.1, forward strand.
TCATACACAGAACGGTGTTCCCAACCACTATTTTCCATTTATTCAAGTATATCTTTCGACCACCCTGTACACACTGTGCCTCTAAAAAGAAAAAAATGTATATGGTGTCCACTCAAATGGAGTATATGTGTACTGCCACTGAAATAAATAATTGTTTGCATAGAGCTGTGACTGAAAATAACAATTGCTTCCCCCCCCCCCCCTGAGTGGAAGATAATCACCTTTCCAAGATCCCACATGGTCATCTACTGATGCAGGTTTGGCCTTTTCTGGCCAAACCTGTGGAATGACTCAGTTATTGCAATGGTATATTCATGCTACCTACATCAAAGAAAGCACTGGACAGTGGTTGGAAGACGGAACTGATGGTTCGCTCCCACCTGCCCGTCTGGTTGATTATTCCATTGCATCTGTGTCCTAAAGATTGAATAATTAAATCAAGAGGACCCATCATGTTGTGATATCGCTTTTGAGTGGTTCCAAGAACCAGGTGTTAAAGGAGATGTCCCGAGGCAGCAAGTGGGGTTATACACTTCTGTATGGCCATAATAATGCACTTTGTAATGTACATTGTGCATTAATTATGAGCCATACAGAAGTTATAAAAAGTTTTTTACTTACCTGCTCCGTTGCTGGCGTCCTCGTCTCCATGGTGCCGACTAATTTTCGCCCTCCGATGGCCAAATTAGCCGCGCTTGCGCAGTCCGGGTCTTCTCCTCTTCTCTATGGGGCTCCGTGTAGCTCCGCCCCGTCACGTGCCGATTCCAGCCAATCAGGAGGCTGGAATCGGCAATGGACCGCAGAGAAGCCCTGCGGTCCATGAAGACAGAGGATCCCGGCGGCCATCTTCAGCAGGTGAGTATGAAGACGCCGGACCGCCGGGATTCAGGTAAGCGCTGTGCGGGTGGTTTTTTTAACCCCTGCATCGGGGTTGTCTCGCGCCGAACGGGGGGGGGGGTTTAAAAAAAAAAAAACCCGTTTCGGCGCGGGACATCTCCTTTAATTTCCAAATCAAATTAAGAAACTGTGGAGAAACAACTAAATCTCACTCCTAGCTCCAACCACTAAACGTTTGGATTAACATGACTGCATTTACGTATGTATTTGCATGAGCAAAATTTCTACACTCAATATACACAGAATAGAACCCATTGATTTCAATGGGCTTGTTCATAAGCATGTATTTTGCGTGCACAATTCCATTACATAAAGAGATACGCTGCATGTTCTTTTTTCCTGCGTATTTGCTCAGGGAAATAGAACATATGAAACTAATTAAGGTAATAAGCCATTTCAATGTACTGGACTGTGGCCGCGGATTTGTTTGCTATTATTATAGTAATTATAGTATATTACTATACTATTTCCACATGCAGCGCCAATTCACACGAGCGCGCGACACACCCTTTTCAAAGATTAAAAGGTTAATTAGCCAAATGAGGTGCAGCTGTGTTCTTTTCCCTGCGTTTCACAGTGTTTCACACTTCCCTTTGCATATTTGCGCACCTTCCATAGACTACTATAGGGGCACTTGCTAAGCAAAATGCAGGAAAATAGAGCAGGATCTACTTTTTTATACACACACAAAGTGTGATCATGCACACGATCCCATTGAAATCAATGGGTTCTATTCTCTGTGTTCTGCCTATGCAGATTTTACGTGCGCAAATGCTCATGCAAACACTGTCATGTGAAGAAGCCTTTAGGTAGTGGTCACCTGATAATCAAACTCCATTGTTTCATGAGTACATGAAGCTTCATGTTAAAAAAGGCTAAAGCCCCTTTACATTTTCAGTAATTTTTTTCACATTCAGAGCTTATTCACACAACCATATATACGCAGTTAATTAGCTGCATCCAAAAATTGGGCAAAAATCGCAACCATCTGAAGCATTGCATTTCAATGTATTCATTCAGGTGAGTGGTTTTTGGCCACGTAAATAAATCACACTAGCAAAAATAGCACATCTGTGACCCTTTTCAAATTTATATGCTGCGTCCAAAGATAGGTCTGGCCCTATCTTCGGCTGAGATACGCTCCTATGAATGGCTGGCATTGAATGGCTGTGATTGGTTCATCAAGGGCTGCAGTGATTGGCTGAGCTACAGCACTCGAGAAACAATCAGAGGAGCGCTTCCTAGACACAGGGTTTTTGAAACCCCTGACCAGTAAGCGCTCACTGAAGACTGCAAACAAGTGCTGGCACTGTAGAGGAGACTTGTGGCGCAGCGGACAACACCTCTTGGGTGATGTATTGTTTTTGTTTTTTTCATGCAGCTAGGTCTTATTTTCAGAGTAGGGCTTATATTTCAAGCCCCACCAAAAATCCCAGTAAACGAGCGCTACAAAGTCGCGTGACTTTGTAGCGACATAATAATTGCGATATCACCCCGAGAAAATGCTGCAATATCTCACTGAACAAATATGCGATATTGCTGCGTTTTCTCGTGGCGATATCGCTGTCGCCCGTGTGAAAGAGGTCTTGGGGCTTAAACAGATGGGTGTGATTTTGTCCTGTTATGCGTACAAAAAGAAACCACTGATTTCAATGGTTTTTTCGTTTTCGTTAATTGTACGGGCGAGAAAAGAAAGGACTTGCTCTATCTTTCTCACACATAGTTAATACTACACACAAGAAAGATAAGGCAGGACTTATCTCCCCGCTTTTTTTTAAAAACTTGTGCACACTAGCGCAGAGTTCGAAAAGTCTGGGAAAAAGAAAAAAAGCCTGCTTCATGCGCAACTACACTCCGTAGTGGCGAGCATAGTTGCACTCATGCCCATCTGTTTGGGCCATAAAAACATCACTGCTACCTTTCTTTTTAGGATTACTGTCATGGTTCTTTCCATTTGCAGTTCAATTTTCCTCTATATGAAATGGTATATCTGAGAGTAGAGGAGTGGCTCTCACTCCTGAAATACACTGTGCACAGGGTAAATGGCCATTTTACATACATCTTACGTTTTTGATGCTTGCGCACGCATTAGTACAAATTTTTGCTGTATGAACAAGGCTTTTTTTGCGAGTGTCTCAACGTATGTTACTGCACTTTTTATGCCCGCAGGCCATGTTCATTTGCATGCGACAAACTATCGCATTGATTGAAATGGTTGCCTAGTTTCAGAAGTGCTCTTTTTCTAGCAGAATTACATAGTGTTTCACGCATCTCCTTGTGCATTCCGAATGCATTTGCGCACCGCCATTGACTTCTATAGGGAGCTCTGGTGCGTCGAAAGATAAAGCATGTTCTATCTTTTTTGTGCAGCCGAAAATGTGCATGCAAAATACATGCATGTGAACTAACCCATTGAAATCAATAAGGTTCTATTCACTGCGTATTGCACACACAAATTTTGCGCACGCAAATATGTCCATACGACCATGGTAGCAACATTTATAGCTCTTTCACATTGGCGTATTTTTTATCAGTGAATTGATGTTGCAGATTTCAAAACTCTACTGTGGGTCAATTTTCAATGCATTTTGTTTCTGCGGCGTGAGAGCTTAAACAAGTGAGCATGATACAACGTGATTATATGTGCAGGAATGTCCACGAGCATTAAGCGGAGAATAGAACCCATTGATTTCAATGGGTTTATTCTCATTTTATTTTTTCTCAGTGGCAAAAAAATTAGGACCTGCCCTATCTTGTATGTGTTTGCATACCAAAGAGCAGGTATGTGCTAGATGTAGAACATACATGCAATCGCCAGAACCTTTTTTGGCAAATTAGCCTTTTAAATCATAAAAAAGTTGCGCAGGAGCAAGCATATTACATTACACGATCATCTATTGAAGCCGTGAGGATGACATTTCTTTGCATGTCATCCATTTAGCTTGCACACAAAGGCATGGCAGAAAATACACACTATATATATATATATTAGAGATGAGCGAGCACCAAAATGCTCAGGTGCTCGTTACTCGAGACGAAATTATCGCGATGCTCGAGGGTTCGCTTCGAGTAACGAACCCCATTGAAGTCAATGGGCGACCCGAGCATTTTTGTATATCGCTGATGCTCGCTAAGGTTTTCATTTGTGAAAATCTGGGCAATTCAAGAAAGTGATGGGAACGACACAGCAACGGATAGGGCAGGCGAGGGACTACATGTTGGGCTGCATCTCAAGTTCCCAGGTCCCACTATTAAGCCACAATATCGGCAAGAGTGCCCCCCCCCTCCCAACAACTTTTACTTCTGAAAAGCCCTCATTAGCAATGCATACCTGAGCTAAGCACCACACTACCTCCAACAAAGCACAATCACTGCCTGCATGACACTCCGCTGCCACTTCTCCTGGGTTACATGCTGCCCAACCCCCCCCCCCCCCCACACACACACACACGACCCAGTGTCCACAGCGCACACCAAACTGTCCCTGCCCAGCCTTCAGCTGCCCTCATGCCACGCCACCCTCATGTCTATTTATAAGTGCGTCTGCCAGAGGAAAAGCAGGCACACACTGCAGAGGGTTGGCACGGCTAGGCAGCGACCCTCTTTAAAAGGGGCGGGGCGATAGTCCACAATGCTGTACAGAAGCAATGAGAAATCCAATCCGGTGCCACCTCTATCTGGAGCTTCACACGTGGGCATAGCAATGGGGAACCTATGTGCCACACACTATTCATTCTGTCAAGGTGTCTGCATGCCCCAGTCAGACCGCGTTTTTAAAAAAATAGTCACAGGCAGGTACAACTCCGCAATGGGAATTCCGTGTGCACCCACAGCATGGGTGGCTCCCTGGAACCCACCGGCTGTACATAAATGTATCCCATTGCAGTGCCCATCACAGCTGAGCTAACGTTAGATTAAATGCAGGTGGGCTTCGGCCCACACTGCATGCCCCAACCTGACCGGGGTTTTTAATTCATAGACACAGGCAGGTACAACTCCCTATTGTGAAGTCCCTGTGGACCGACAGCATGGGTGGGTGCCAGGAAGCCACCGGCGGTACATAAATATATCCCATTGCATTGCCCATCACAGCTGAGGTAATGTCATGTTTAATGCAGGTGGGCTTCGGCCCACACTGCATGCCCCAGTCAGACTGGGGTTCTTTAGAAGTGGACACATGCATTTACAACTCCCTGTGGACCCACAGCATGGGTGGCTCCCTGGAACCCACCGGCGGTACATAAATATATCCCATTGCATTGCCCAACACAGCTGATGTAACGTCAGCTGTAATGCAGGTGGGCTAAAAATTAATTTGATTACACTGTAGGCGAGGGCCCCCAAAAATTGGTGTACCAACAGTACTAATGTACCTCAGAAAAATTGCCCATGCCCAACCAAGAGGGCAGGTGAAACCCATTAATCGCTTTGGTTAATGTGGCTTAATTGGTAACTAGGCCTGGAGGCAGCCCAGTTAAAATAAAAATTGGTTGAGGTGAAAGTTTCAACGCTTTAATGAGCATTGAAACGTATAAAAATTGTTTACAAAAATTATATGACTGAGCCTTGTGGGCCTAAGAAAAATTGCCTATTCGGTGTGATTATGTGAGGTTTCAGGAGGAGGAGCAGGAGGAGGAGGAGGAATATTATACACAAATTGATGAAGCAAAAAGGTCCCCGTTTTTGATGGGGATAGAGAACGATGCTTCCATCTGCGGGTGCAGCCTACGTATTGCTTAGGTATCTCTGCTGTCCGCTGGTGGAGAAGAGAAGTCTGGGCTTTGTTCATCTTGATGAGTGTAAGCCTGTCGGCACTGTCGGTTGACAGGCGGGTACGCTTATCTGTGATGATTCCCCCAGCCGCACTAAACACCCTCTCTGACAAGACGCTAGCTGCAGGACAAGCAAGCACCTCCAGGGCATACAGTGCGAGTTCAGGCCACGTGTCCAGCTTCGACACCCAGTAGTTGTAGGGGGCAGAGGTGTCACGGAGGACGGTCGTGCGATCGGCTACGTACTCCCTCACCATCCTTTTACAGTGCTCCTGCCGACTCAGCCTTGACTGGGGAGCGGTGACACAGTCTTGCTGGGGAGCCATAAAGCTGTCAAGGGCCTTAGAGAGTGTTCCCCTGCCTGTGCTGTACATGCTGCCTGATCTCCGCGCCTCCCCTGCTACCTGGCCCTTGGAACTGCGCCTTTGGCCACTAGCGCTGTCGGATGGGAATTTTACCATCAGTTTGTCCGCCAGGGTCCTGTTGTATAGCATCACTCTCGAACCCCTTTCCTCTTCGGGTATGAGAGTGGAAAGGTTCTCCTTATACTGTGGGTCAAGCAGTGTGTACACCCAGTAATCCGTCGTGGCCAGAATGCGTGTAACGCGAGGGTCACGAGAAAGGCATCCTAACATGAAGTCAGCCATGTGTGCCAGGGTACCTGTACGCAACACATGGCTGTCCTCACTAGGAAGATCAATTTCTGGATCCTCCTCCTCCTCAGGCCATATACGCTGAAAGGATAACAGGCAAGCAGCATGTGTACCCTCAGCAGTGGGCCAAGCTGTCTCTTCCCCCTCCTCCTCATCCTCCTCCCCCTCCTCCTCCTCAACGCGCTGAGATATAGACAGGAGGGTGCTCTGACTATCCAGCGACATACTGTCTTCCCCCGGCTCTGTTTCCGAGCGCAAAGCGTCTGCCTTTATGCATTGCAGGGAACTTCTCAAGAGGCATAGCAGAGGAATGGTGACGCTATTGATTGCAGCATCACCGCTCACCATCTGGGTAGACTCCTCAAAGTTTCTAAGGACCTGCAGATGTCTGCCAACCAGGCCCACTCTTCTGTAAAGAATTGAGGAGGCTGACTCCCACTGCGCCGCCCATGTTGGAGTTGGTATTCCACTATAGCTCTACGCTGCTCATAGAACCTGGCCAACATGTGGAGATTAGAGTTCCACCGTGTGGGAACGTCGCACAGCAGTCGGTGCACTGGCAGATGAAACCGATGTTGCAGGGTGCGCAGGGTGGCAGCGTCCGTGTGGGACTTGCGGAAATGTGCGCAGAGCCGGCGCACCATTCCGAGCAGGTCTGACAAGCGTGGGTAGCTTTTCAGAAAGCGCTGAACCACCAAATTAAAGACGTGGGCCAGGCATGGCACGTGTGTGAGGCTGCCGAGCTGCAGAGCCACCACCAGGTTACGGCCGTTGTCACACACGACCATGCCCGGTTGGAGGCTCAGCGGCACAAGCCAGCGGTCGGTCTGCTCTGTCAGACCCTGCAGCAGTTCGTGGGCCGTGGGCCTCTTATCTCCTAAGCTGAGTAGTTTCAGTACGGCCTGCTGACGCTTGCCCACCGCTGTGCTGCCACGCCGCGCGACACCGACTGCTGGCGACGTGCTGCTGCTGACACATCTTGATTGCGAGACAGAGGTTGCGTTGGAGGAGGAGGAGGAGGGTGCTTTAGTGGAGGAAGCATACACCGCCGCAGATAACCCCACCGAGCTGGGGCCCGCAATTCTGGGGGTGGGTAGGACGTGAGTGGTCCCAGGCTCTGACTCGGTCCCAGCCTCCACTAAATTCACCCAATGTGCCGTCAGGGAGATATAGTGGCCCTGCCCGCCTGTGCTTGTCCACGTGTCCGTTGTTAAGTGGACCTTTCCAGTAACCGCGTTGGTTAGGGCGCGTACAATGTTGCGGGAGACGTGGTCATGCAGGGCTGGGACAGCACATCGGGAAAAGTAGTGGCGACTGGGAACTGAGTAGTGCTTGGCCATCATATGTCTGCGCATGCTGGTGGTGGTGAGGCTGGTGGTGGTCGCTCCCCGGCTGATCTTGGCGCGACAAAGGTTGCACACCACTGTTCGTCGGTCGTCTGCACTCTCAGTGAAAAACTGCCAGACCTTTGAGCACCTAGGCCTCTGCAGGGTGGCATGGCGCGAGGGGGCGCTTTGGGAAACACTTGGTGGATTATTCGGTCTGGCCCTGCCTCTACCCCTGGACACCGCACTGCCTCTTGCAACCTGCCCTGCTGCTGCCCTTGCCTCCCCCTCTGAAGACCTGTCCTCAGTAGGCGTAGCAAACCAGGTGGGGTCAGTCACCTCATTGTCCTGCTGCTCTTCCTCCGAATCCTCTGTGCGCTCCTCCCTCAGACTTACTGCCCTTACTACTACCTCACTGATAGACAACTGTGTCTCAACGTCATCGTCCCCCTCACCCACTGAAAGGTCTTGAGACAGTTGCCGGAAGTCCCCAGCCTCATCCCCCGGACCCCGGGAACTTTCCAATGGTTGGGCATCAGTCACGATAAACTCCTCTGGTGGGAGAGGAACCACTGCTGCCCAATCTGAGCAGGGGCCCGAGAACAGTTCCTGGGAGTCTGCCCGCTCCTCAGAATGTCTCATTGTAATGGAGTGAGGAGGCTGGGAGGAAGGAGGAGCAGCAGCCAGAGGATTCTGAGTTGCAGCAGTGGATGGCGCAGAACTGTGGGTGGACGATAGATTGCTGGAAGCACTTTCTGCCATCCACGACAGGACCTGCTCACACTGCTCATTTTCTAATAAAGGTCTACCGTGTGGACCCATTAATTGTGCGATGAATGTGGGGACGCCAGAAACATGCCTCTCTCCTAATCCCGCAGCAGTCGGCTGCGATACACCTGGATCAGGAGCTCGGCCTGTGCCCACACCCTGACTTGGGCCTCCGCGTCCTCGGCCGCGTCCACGTCCTCTAGGCCTACCCCTACCCCTCAGCATGCTGTATTACCAGTAATGCAGAAACAGAACGCTGTAATTAAATGTGCCGCTTATTGGCCTGTGGTTGGAGGCTGACTTCGCTTACGGAACGCCAGGAAATAATTTTGCGCAAGCCTGCTGTAACACTTAGCTGGCTGCGTATGAATTTGGAGAACTACTACACCCAGCAGAGACCCAGAACACTGAGGACAGTGACAGGTAGCCCAAATAGATTTTTTTCCCCAAATGTTTTTGCAAAGGCCCACTGCCTATATTCAATCAATATGTCTTCTGTCCCTGCCTAAGCGCTTCTGGCCCTGGAGTATGTCAAAGAACTGCAGAGTGTTGCATTGTGGACTGCAATACAGCGGTGATTTAACAGCCCAGACAGAGCCAGGAAATAATTTTGCGCAAGCCTGCTGTAACACTTAGCTGGCTGCGTATGAATTTGGAGAACTACTATACCCAGCAGAGACCCAGAACACTGAGGACAGTGACAGGCAGCCCAAATAGATTTTTTTCCCCAAATGTTTTTGCAAAGGCCCACTGCCTATATTCAATCAATATGTCTTCTGTCCCTGCCTAAGCGCTTCTGGCCCTGGAGTATGTCAAAGAACTGCAGAGTGTTGCACTGTGGACTGCAATACAGCGGTGATTTAACAGCCCAGACAGAGCCAGGAAATAATTTTGCGCAAGCCTGCTGTAACACTTAACTGGCTGCGTATGAATTTGGAGAACTACTATACCCAGCAGAGACCCAGAACACTGAGGACAGTGACAGGCAGCCCAAATAGATTTTTTTCCCCAAATGTTTTTGCAAAGGCCCACTGCCTATATTCAATCAATATGTCTTCTGTCCCTGCCTAAGCGCTTCTGACCCTGGAGTATTACTGCAGGGCGCAAAAAGCAGCCTCCACAGTACTGCACATGGTTAGATGTGGCCCTAAGAAGGACCGTTGGGGTTCTTGAAGCCTAAAATACTCCTAACGCTCTCCCTACAGCAGCTCCACCAAGACAGCTCTTTCCCTAAAGTATGTCAGAATGCATCTGTGGCGAGCCGCGGGAGGGGCCGATTTTTAAACTCGGGTGACACCTGATCTCGCCAGCCACTCACTGCAGGGGGGTGGTATAGGGCTTGAACGTCGCAGGGGGAAGTTGTAATGCCTTCCCTGTCTTTCTATTGGCCAGAAAAACGCGCTAACGTCTCAGAGATGAAAGTGAAAGTAACCCGAACATCACGTGGTACTTGTCACGAGTAACGAGCATCTCGAACACGCTAATACTCGAACGAGTATCAAGCTCGGACGAGTACGTTCGCTCATCTCTAATATATATATATATATGTATATATATATATATCATATTAACATATCATTAAGGCTTTGGAAGTGACTAAAGTATAACATATTCTTGTTTTAGGATGCTTCCTGGTCTTTATTCTGAGTATTTCTGATCTAGTTCCCTTGGTGTTGGGTATCCACCAGCTGTGTTAGGTCATGTGGTCATGCCATGCTTTTATCAGCAGCTACAGAACAATGATAGCAGATTACAGTGGTTAAAATTAATGAGACCCCATGCACCTGCTTCATGCTGAGCCCTTAGTTTACCCTAACAGCAATAACACATGAGTAAATCAGAGATTAACATAGTCCCAAATCACTTATTTCCTGGGACATGAGTGTGAATAATGGCAGGACATTAAGATCACTCTGTAAAGCCCCCTTTTTCCTCCGAGGCTGCTTGATTACAATATTTATTATTCCAAGGAGGAAGGCAGGGTGGAAATGTAGCTTATCCTGTCTTCTCTCAGCTATTACTGAAACAGGGACCAAAAAAAGATACATAATGATTCGATGTGAAGAAAAGGTGAATAAAATGTCAGCAGAGTGAGCTCATCCCGTGATTAGTGTACAAGCAGGGAGGGAAGGAGCACAGCTGAGTTTATCTTCAACTATGACATTTTTACAGACCCAACATTCAGCACAACAATAGTATGTACAATTATCAGGTTTTAGACAATCTCCAAGAAGCCACTGGTTAGCTAGTAAGATCTGACTGATTCAACACTGTTCTTCGCATTAGTTTTACCACTTAGTAATTGTAAGAAAAAAAACCCTCAATTTTTGTACTTTTGTAAACTCAATACAAGTTATGCATTAGATTATCAAATTTGGACAAAAACTATAAGAAATGCAGAGCCAGTTATTATCTCATAAAGTCTATGCCTGCCAGAGATATGCCTCAGCTTCTTGCATGTATAAATTCCAAGTATTGCTACATTTATATCTATTTTCTTAAATTCAACTAGTGAGAGGAGTTTTCATTGCTAGCTCCCAGAATACTTTTGGGCTTTCATGTTGGAATTCTTACTTCAGCATTGGGATCCATTTCCTTTTGTGCACCAACTAGAACAATACTCCAGAATTTGAGTTTATGAGCAATAATGATGAGTTATAGAAAAAAAATAGGAGAGCACAGGAAATTACTTTACATGCTTGCATGAAAATATAGTGTCCAGGTGAACAAAGCAGCAAAATGACTCGCAATGGTTTCAATTTCCTGTCTTCAATTACAGTCGGAAGAACACTTCTAGAGCACAAAAAGCTGCTCTAGCAATTCTAGAACTTCGGAAAATAATAACTAACATTTATGAACAGATGTAAGATGTACTGTATTGGTGAAGGGACACATTAAAGTAGGTGCATCAACAATCCTAATTTTAAAGATACAGAAAATCTATGACAATGTATACAAAAATAGCAAAAATGTTAGTTACTCAACCCATTTTTATTATACACTAAACTTACTAAATATATAGTAGAAATACCAATATGTGTGGAAATAGCAGCTTAAAGGGGTTGTCCCGCGAAAGCAAGTGGGTCTATACACTTCTGTATGGCCATATTAATGCACTTTGTAATGTACATTGTGCATTAATTATGAGCCATACAGAAGTTATCAGAAGTTTTTCACTTACCTGCTCCGTTGCTAGTGTCCTCGTTTCCATGGAGCCGTCTAATTTTCAGCGTCTAATGGCCAAATTAGACGCGCTTGCGCAGTCCGGGTCTTCTTCTTTTCTCAATGGGGCTCCGTGTAGCTCTGTGTAGCTCCACCCCGTCACGTGCCGATTCCAGCCAATCAGGAGGCTGGAATCGGCAATGGACCGCACAGAAGCCCTGCGGTCCACCGAGGGAGAAGATCCCGGCGGCCATCTTCAGCAGGTAAGTAAGAAGTCACCGGAGCGCGGGGATTCAGGTAAGCGCTGTGCGGTGTTCTTTTTTAACCCCTGCATCGGGGTTGTCTCGCGCCGAACAGGGGGGGGGGGGTTGAAAAGAAAAAAAAAACCCGTTTCGCGCGGGACAACCCCTTTAAAGGATTTGGTTTGCAGCAGACACATGGACATAAGAAAACTAAGATGCTGACTCATATGACAGAATATTGATTGCTTTTGGGGATCTACAGAACCTTCCAACACTCACCTTCCTGATGCCATCTGATTTCATACCCAGCTGAGGTGAAATGGAGAGGATGGGTCATGCACCAGATTTTCTCTAATAGGGGCCTCCACACAAATTTTTTTGTCCAAGACCTCCACTAATTGCCACTAATTGTCAGTGTTGAAATCCTGGGTTATCTGCCTCCAACTTAAAAAAAAAAACAAGTGCTCATCTTTCAATGTAATTCTGGCCTCTGAGATGATTATTATTTGCAAAACTTCAGATTTACTTGTTCATGTAGACAATAACAAAGAAAAGAAGAAGATGCCACAAATCAATAAAAACGGGATCTAAACAGGTCTTAGATTTCTTGGGCTAATGTAATGTATATTATCACAAAAGGGGAGAATGATGGACACAGGGAAAATAGTTTCCTTACTTGCCTTAAGGCCCATTTACACAAAGCGATGATTGCTCAAAAATCGCTGAAAAGCGATTGTTTGAGCGATAATCGGTGCATCTAAATGCGCGCCCATCATGCACTTTTCGTGCACTGCTAGCTGATCGTTAAATTCAGGTCAACCTAAAAGTCGTCGCTCAGCCTTATCAGCAGTTCTCCGCGGGTAGTGCTTATAGCATTGTTTCCCACTGAAGAACAACAGAACTGAAAGCAGATAAGAGCCTTCAGGTTATTAACTGCTTTCAGCTAAGGCTTCATTTGCACACTTAATTGCTCTTAAGTAGCTGAGTAGCTACTTAATCATTTATACAAAATGATCGCTCAAAGCTGTCACTCAAACTGTCATATCAGCGATCTTTGAGTGATCATCTCTCCATGTGAATGGGCCTTAACTTTATTAGAGAGCTATAGAAATTCAATATGAAAGCCAGTTGCCCAGTATGTTATGAGTACTGAGTAATGATCTGGCACGCTACTGAAGGCAGCACACGGCATTATTTTGGATATGGTATTTTACTGCTGGTAAACTATAAATAAATATCAAAACTTTGGAGATGCTGACACACTGCTAACATTTCTATTTCTTCCATTTCCCCATAGAAGCATTTTATTTGGCTTGTAACACACGTTTTAAATCATCTTTCTATTTTTATCATCCAATATGTTTTTTAGAAGATTTCTTGTATGGGGTCATCAGTCAATCCAGACCAAAATACCATCTCCATTTCTACTGTTGTAAATGTTTTGGGATCAATCTTGTATTTTATCTCTACCTCAATATGGGAGTTATTGGCTAAACATTGTTTATTTGATTCTTAGAAGAAGCATAATAAAAATTGAAAGCACAAGTGTATAACGCGTTGACGGCTCAAATAAGAATTAAGTGATAATAGTAATAAGAAAAAGACATATTAATTGTTATGGTTTATTTATTTTAAAGGGCTTCTCAGGTGATTTTTTTCCCCCATTCAATATGTACCTACACCCCAAGTATACATAAGTAAGCTAGTGTTCTCTGGGTTATTTATTATTTCGATCTGAAACTTTCCTCTTAAAGATGAGCGAGCACATTCGTCTGAGCTTGATGCTCGTTCGAGTATTAGGGTGCATGAGATGCTCGTTACTCGAGACGAACACCACACAGTACTCAAGTCAATTGCATTTCCCTTCCCCGTATGTTTAGCGCCATTTTCTAGCCAATAAGCATGCATGGGAAGGCATTACCACGTCCTGCTGGGACGTGCCAGCCCTTCTCCCCCACACAGTAGTGAGTGGCTGGTGAGATCAGGTGACCGCCGAGTACATAAACTGGTCCCACTCGCGGCTTGCCTCAGACGCATGCTGGCAGTGGTTAGGGAAAGTACTGAGGCTTATACAGGGAAAGTGTTAGAGTAGGATCCTGTCTTCAAGAACCCCAATGACCCTTCTTTGGGCTACTCCTCATCGTGTGCATTACTGTTGTGGCTCACTGGGAGCAGTAGTGCACCATTTCTTTTTTTTTTAAGCATCTAGGCCTGTGCAGGCCATTATAGATATACTGTTCTGTGTGTGCAGTGCATTTGGCAGAGTTGAGGGAAAGAGCTGCTTATATAGGGAAAGTATATCTCACAGATACTATTCTATGTGTTGAGGGAAGTAGCCGCAGTTATCAGCACTATCTACTGGCTGTATAGCTTTATGCCCCTGGGCAGAAAGCTCTGCACAATACCCTTTCCTTGGGTGCAGTGAAGTTGCCCCTGTTATTAGCACTGTTCACTGGCTGTATAGCTTTCTGCCCCTAGGCAGAGTGTCGTATAATACCCTTTCCTTGGGTGCGGTGAAGTTGCCCCTGTTATTAGCACTGTTCACTGGCTGTATAGCTTTCTGCCCCTGGGCAGGGCGTCACACAATACCCTTTCCTTTGGTGTGGTAAAGTTGCCACATTTAACAGCACTATTCACTGGCTTTCTATTTTTCTTCGACTCCATACAGCCTCTCTATTATATACAAATCTCTGTGAGCGGTAAATGATGGTGGTTTAATTTTTTTCGGTCACAGCAGAGCACCTCCGGTATCTATAAGTCTCTCTGTGCGGTAAATTAGCCACAGTTCTCAGTGCTATACGGTGGGATAATTTATTTTGGCCCTGCGCGGGTCCTGGGCAGGGTGCATCACAGCCGGCTGCTAAGGGATTAGGAGAGCGCCAAGTCCCTACGCTCCGCAGCTTCCTATCACAATTTGAGGGTCCGCGTGGTAGACCTATATTACAAGAAAAGCAGTGCAAGCAAGTTCTGTCGTGGATGGCAGATAATGTATCAAACCCCCAGTCTTCTACACAGTCCACTACTCCCGGCCTGGGGACTGCACCTTTGAATCGTCTCGCTGCTCCTCCTTCCTCCCAGCCTTGTCACTCCAGAAAAATGACAGATTCTGAGCAGGCAGACTCCCAGGAACTGTTCTCAGGTCCCTGCCCAGAGTGGAAAAAAATGGTTCCTCTCTCACCTGAGGAGTTTGTCGTGACCGATGCCCAACCTTTAGAAAGTTCCCGGAGTCCGGGTGATGATGCTGGGAACTTCTGGCAACTGTCTCAAGAGCTTTTTGTGGATGAGGATGATGAGACGCAGTTGTCTGTCAGTGAGATAGTAGTAAGGGCAGTAAGTCCGAGGGAGGAGCGCACAGAAGATTCAGAGGAAGAGCTGCTGGACGATGAGGTAACTGCCCCACCTGGCTTGCTAAGTCTACTGAAGACAGGGCTTCAGAGGGAGAGGCAAGTGCAGCAGCAGGACAGGTTGTAAGAGGCAGTGGGGTGGCCAGGGGGAGAGGCAGGGCTAGTGGTAGAAGATGCAGCTCCGAGGGCTAATTAACAGGGGAGGCGAGGGATCAGGCAGCATGTCCAGCGCAGGCAGGGGAACACTCTCCAAGGCCTTTGCCAGTTTTATGGCTCCCCAGCAAGACTGTTTCACCACTCCCCAGTCAAGACTGAGTCGGAGGGAGCACTGTAAAAAAATGGTGAGGAAGTACATAGCTGACTGTACCACCATCCTCCATAATGCCTCTGCTCCATACAACTATTGGGCGTCAAAGCTGGACACGTGGCATGAACTTGCGCTGTACGCCCTGGAGGTGCTGGCCTGCCCTGCCGCTAGCGTCTTGTCAGAGAGGGTGTTTAGTGCTGCTGGGGGGATCATCACGGATAAGCGTACCCGCTGTCAACTGCCAGCGCCGACAAGCTTACTCTCATAAAGATGAACAAAGGCTGGATTTCGCCAGACTTCTCTTCTCCACCAGTGCAAAGCAGCGGATCCTAAAGAATCTTTTCGCTGCAACAGGAGAAAAATGCATCCTCTATCACCCCATAAAAGGGGAGAATTAGCTTTGTGTATCCCTCTCGGATATTATTACTCCTCCTCCTTCTAAAACAGCATGTCATCACACTGAACTGCCAATTTCTATGCGGCCCAAAAGGTTCTGTTAAACAGTTTTAAAAGTTTTATAAGTTTTTAAAGTTTTCAAAGTTAAACTTAAACCAATTTTTGCGGAGGGCTGCCTCCGGGCTCTGTTACAAATTAACCAATAACGAGCTGTATCTTCA